>NC_092347.1:6147406-6385313 GCF_963676685.1 Mytilus edulis
CTTCCTTGTGCCTCGCAGTGGATTCATCTTGCTGGAAAATTAAATTAAAAGAAATGCCAATTTAAATTTCATGAAGGAGCTGTATCAATTAAATCTGTACTCCTGGAATATTAAATGTTACAGATAACTAAAAATTGTGTAAAATAGAGTTATTCTTTGTATACTGATTGTCAATTTGTATAAAGTACCATACTAAACTAATATCAGAACAATGAATTGGTAATGTTTCATTTTGTTTTAACAATATTCATGAATGTTCTTATTATTAAAATAAAAAGTGCTTTTCTGTTGATAAAAGCATAACTATTCACAGGCAATTACACATATTATCTCTTTACTTAAATATTTATAACTACATTCACTTCAGTTACTTTAGTTATTGAAGTATATCTATCTATTGAAAAATGCTTGAACTACTCTCAACATCTTACAAGAATTGAAACTTCAATAATTCATTACACAGAATAATAAATGGGAACAATATGAACAGTAATGGTTTAAAAACATTTTATAGTACAAATTAAATTCATCAATATTACAGTTTAGGTTATTCAACTCTACAAGGTTGAATATAAGAAAATTGGTATTTAACATCTTTTTATATTTGAATTATGTAAATAATACACATTATGTGTTATTTGTAATATATTAAAGTGTTGTTATCAGTTAAGAAATAATTCTTGCATGCCATGCTCTATGCTCATTTTAACATGGGTAGGCATTATATTTGTCAATATCTTAATACCGAGCGTTAGCAAATATAATGCCTACCCATGTTAAAATGAGCATAGAGCTTGGCATGATAGAATTATTTCGATTCTAATAGGAATATTTTGAACTTTTGTACTTCGAAGCGGACCTATAATACACGCTTGAAGTGTCGCCATTTTGATTTGATGAACCAAAAACGTTATAGAAAATCAAGTTTAACAATAAAAAAAGAACAGAAACATTCAAACTTACTTTTAGAAATGTTTTTATTTAATTTCCTAGCGAGCAACACCAACAAAAGTGTCCATTTTGATCTCGTGTTTAAAATGCATCTGACGTTGCAATTTCGATTGTGACGTCAATCACATGCAGCCCATGTTTTATTGGAATTAGAACATGGCTTTGTATCCAAAGCTAAAGAAGAGCGTCATATTAGAATATTAAATAATAACCTTTTGTTGTATCTTTTTCTGTAATTCTTGGATATGAGCTTCATGCTGGGCATTTAGCACTGCCAATCTTTCATCTCTTTCCCTAAAAAAACAAACAAAACACTTACAAAACTGACTAAATATATACCAAATAATATTTTCAAACAAAAAATAATGTTTTAAATCATGTATTAAATTTCCTGCTCAATAAATTGGGTTAGATGACTTTTCATGAATTTCAGAAAATGCATACTCTAAAATTGGAATCTTAGGTGAATATTTCCTACACAACATTAAAGAATATGAAAGGTTATTTTCAAAAATGAAAATCAATATATATATAAATTTGTTCAGTTTTCTAAACTTTTGGTCTTGAACATACATCAAGGTTATTCCAGAAATGTGTTTCTTGCATTGAATCCACATCTTATGTCTTACTGTGTCAGACTATTTATTGAAGACGATTAGTCTCTGAGGGTGCCACATGCCAGTAACTATTGCTTCAGTTTTGGCATGATTTAAATGTACGTCCATACTGACAGACAAGGATAAACTGTAATGCACCCTACGACTAGCAGCGGGGGCAAGAAAAATACAGGATGTACATGAAAGACCTAATTTGTAGTTACTTTTCCTTTGCTCTCAGTGCATCAGATCTCTCCTTCTCCTTCTCCAGCTGCTGAGCTGTAAATCTGTTTTCTCTTTGCTTCCTCTTTGCCTCCATTTCCTTTAGTCTTGCTTGTTTCTCTGCCTCTAAAGCTTTCCTCCTCTCCTCTACAGCTGCCTCTTTCGCTAGTTTTTCTTCATGTTTCCTCTGACGCTCTTCCTGTGTGTAGTATTATTTAAATTTAATTGCAAATCAACTAAAATTAGGAACAAAACTTTAAATAAATATAAATATTGTACCAAAGTTCATGCATTGACCAAAAGCTGTCATTGTAAGCCACATGTGGAGCAGGATCTGCAAACCCTTCCAGAGCACCTGAGATCACACCCAGTTTTTGGTGGGGTTCGTGTTGCATAGTATTTGGATTTCTATGTTGTCATGTGTATTATTATTTGTCTGTTTGTCTTTTTCTTTTTTAACCATGGCGTTTTCAGTTTATTTTCCATCTATGAGTCTGAATGTCCCTCTGGTATCTTTCACCCCTCTTTTATGATTTGTGATTGGTTGAATTAATATCAATCAGTCTTCCCCACAGAGACATGTAAGTCTTCCAACCATACTTGGAAAATACATCTATCAGCAAAATATTTTGTTATGTAAGGCTATGTCTTCTATATTTCTTACAGTTCTTTACAATGAAGATTTATCAAAATGGTTTGAAGAAGACATCACTAAGTTGTTTAAGTCTTGTTTCTTTCAGATCAATTTACATTTGTGATCAAACTATAAAAATTGTAATTTAAACATACCTGAATATCTTGCAGTCTTGCCTCTGAAACTTGATGTTTAGACATTATTTCATGTCTTTTGTTCTGGGCTTCTAATGTATTAATGAAAGCTATTTCATTTGCCTGAAATACAAGATTTTTTTTTATAAATCTACTTACAAAGATTTCTTTGGGGTCTCAAAATATAATATATCAAGTTGAGTTCAATAGGAAAACTTATGAGCAATCTCCTATTATAAAAGTCTTCATAGTCATTGTAATAGCTGTGGTGATATACAAATAATAAAGAATTCTGTTTAACATGCCTAAATCTGTTAGATTTATAATTTCTTACTTTGAAATTAATTATATCTTTTTTTTAAATCATGATTACTTCTTTAATGCAAAGACAAAATAAAGTATATATGGATAAGCAGATAGAATAAATTATAGAACAATATAAAGGATATGCTGACATGTTTCCCATATAATGTTAACTACCTTGGCTTCCTCTTCATGAGCTTTCTGTGCTTTCAATCTAAGCTGAATTTCTCTTTTCTCTTCAGCTTTCTGCATTTTCCTTAAGATTGTTTCTTTCTTCTGGTTCATTAAATCATCTTTTAATGCTCTTACTTCTTCAACCTATATAAAGACAAGTTAATACTACATAAGTCTCAATGTAAAGATTACTCTGAAAATATGGCAAGAAATCATAGTTATAAAATCTTGTAGTGTTGGTATTTATACATATTTATACATCAGGGCTTCCGTTAGATACAGGTATCAATGATAATTTTAGCATTTTTGAAGAAATGTAAGATGCATTATTAAATTTCCCACTAGTGCACATGTGCACACGTGTTCTAGTTCATATGACGTAGTTCTGACGATTTCTCATTCAAAACCTTTTTAAATTTTTCATCAAATCATGTTGATAAACCAATTTCTAATAATTTTAATCTTTTGGACTAAATCAATTAGATACATACCGCTGAAATGTAAGAAAATATTATGATATTATTACGTAAGTGTTTCTGTATTGGCCTTGTTATTGGTCCGAGGCTTGCTGTATTGGCCTGAGGCGAAGCCGAAGGACAATACAGCTGGCCGAGGACCAATAACAAGGCCAATACAGAAATACACGTAATAATATCTTTATTAATTAACTACAGTGTTACAATATTTTTTTAATTTCATTTCAAAAGAGATAGATATTTTTACCTTGAAGTGGAACTATCCAAATCTCTGTTTGTTTCTTTTTATTAGATGCAGGGCCAGGTGTCTTCAGCATTTTCTCATCTGATGAATTTTTCTACCCTTTTCAGTCACTATAAAGTGTTACAACTTAAATTTAGACGCAACACATAAATAGTAATTGGAAAGGTACTGCCATTGCATGTGTTATGCAGAAACTAATTTAAAATCGATGTGTACAATCGTGAAATTATGAGGTCGTCAAGAAATGAACTTTGTGATAATCTACTCGTTCCCCAAACCCGAAATAGTTCTATCGTCTGCCTTCAAAATACCTTTTAAATGAATATGACCGTCTTTCGCCTGATTTCAGCATGTTTAAGATAACTAAATGACAACTGCGTCTTCAAAACAACAGTGTTTACTTTCAGTTTGTGTTTATCGTGACTGTCGATGTAAAATCTAGAGACGTTCCGAAATCCTGCACTTGTGTCAACTCGGCCAATATAGAATAACTCGGCCAATACAGAAAAAAATCTATATTGGCCGAGTTATTCTGTATTGGCCCAGTTTACACATTATATTGCATAGGCAGTTTTCATCATATTAAGTCCAATAACAGTGTAGTTAATTAATAATTGTGAATAAACCGATCAATTTATAAGATGTCCAGTACTGAACATAGTTCACCTGTCACCTGAACAGGTAGATTTCAGCTGTCCAACTACTAATTAGCCTTGATTAAAATTAGAAAGTATTGAAGTAGGTGTTGTTTTGATAGTAATTAATCATCATGTCACATTTATGACTGGAATGTGTAGATGTTAAAGGCAAAAGGTTGGGTCAAAAAGATTGTGAATTATGTAAAAATGACCGAAAAAACCTTGAAAACTAAAAAGTATATGACTGTTTCATGCTTTGCCCAGCCGGACTTTTACCGGACATTATACAAATGACTGGAATATATGACCATTTTGGAAGCCTTGTTATACATCCATGGCTTTCCTAATTCTGGCTTTGACTGTTCAAGATTAGGGTAAATCTATTATTGACTGTTCAAGATTAGGGTAAATCTATTACTGACTGTTCAAGATTAGGGTAAATCTATAACTAACTGTTCAAGATTAGGGTAAATCTATTACTGACTGTTCAAGATTAGGGTAAATCTATTACTGACTGTTCAAGATTAGGGTAAATCTATTATTGCCTGTTCAAGATTAGGGTAAATCTATTACTGACTGTTCAAGATTAGGGTAAATCTATTATTGACTGTTCAAGATTAGGGTAAATCTATTATTGACTGTTCAAGATTAGGGTAAATCTATTACTGACTGTTCAGGATTAGGGTAAATCTATTACTGACTGTTCAAGATTAGGGTAAATCTATATTAAGACTTTTGGATGCATGCAAATGATATAGATATTTTGATTTTTCCAGTAAAATTGTTTCATTTAATGCTCTTGGCATTTTATAACCTGTGACCTTATTAATTCAACAGTAGTTAACTATTTCTAAAAGTTGTAAGTAATGTATATTGAAATGATGATCAGTTACAAACCTTTTTAGACAATTCTTTCAGTCTTTCAGCTTTCTCTTGCATTAACTTTTCTCTTTGTTCTTGGGCTTTGGCTTGTTTTTCTTCATGTCTCTTCTTTGATTCTGTAGGTGATCTATATTACAAACAAGAATGAGTGCTTTTCTTTGCTCTGCATACATTTTCTTGTAATCAAAAGTAAATTTAACCTCGTTTTGTCAAACCTGGTTATGTAGAAAACTATAAAAAGTCAAGATATTTTGTCAGTCAAAGTAAAATTTCAACTGTTCAATGTATCACCATCTCAGCTGACAAGTTGAATTTGGTTGATTCTATTCCCTGCGACTTTGACTTATCACGGTTTGACTGTATAGACAAAAGTTAAAAGGCAAGATTTGAAATCATTTTGATAATATTTTTTTAATTTTAAGTAGTACCGAAACAAAGTGTGATGGAAATATTAGTTGGACCAACATACATTTAAACAGGACAAACAAACTCATTATTGTAAAGGATATTTGATGATTTACACTGACAAGATTTCTGGGGTTTGAAAATGTAAATTATTAAGTTTTTAATATTGCAAAACTGCAACTGAATAGGTCTCACAATAATGAATATATAACAATTTGCATTTTAATTTTATATATTTTATATATTTCTTGAAATCTTAGAGCATTAGTTGTTAAGCAGCACTTTATTTTTTTTATTTTTCAAAAATTTAAATTACTAAATGACGGCAGATATTTCTAAATATACGTTACATATAAATGCCTAAAATAGAGTCTAGAGTTATCTACCTTTTACGAGAAGGTGATGATAGCTTTTCATGCATGTGAACAGCATGTCCTGGTGTTCTTACTTCTTCCTCATCATCTTCTACAAGATCTCCCCAACATTTGTTAACTCCACTCGCTTTCTCCTCTAAAAATTTAATACATAGTTTTAAAACAGAAACAACATTTTTGCATATACTTGTTTGAGCATTTTCAATGACTCTTAAAACATTCAGTGAAACAAAAAACAAAATGGCTTCATTAAGTGGAAATTAAAAGAATGCATTTTATGTACTTTACAGACATTGGACAATATGTGATGTATTCTGTATTCTCTGTTTTTATGCAAACACAATGCATCATAGATTATAAAACATCTACATTTTTCTATTATTGTTCATCTATAAATACCTCAAACTTTTGTACATGCACATGAATTACAAATAAGCATATGGTTTTACAATAGTAATTTTTGGGGCCCTTTATAGCTTGTTTTTCGGTGTGAGCCAATGCTCCGCGTTGAAGACTGACCTATAATGGTTTACTTTTACAAATTGTGACTTGGATAGATAGTTATTTCATTGGCACTCATACCACATCTTCTTATAGCTATGAATTGAAATAAGCATATACAAGGTGTTATTATAATAAGTCTACCTTCATACAATGCTACCATTGCATCCCAGTCCAGAGTCTGTTGTGAATTGTCTAAGGAGGAACCCATTGTGTTCTGTAATAAACAAATAAATACTCTTTAACACTGAAAGGATGTATTCTATTAGAAACTGTATTCAGGACTAACCACGATTAATACCAATTATAGAGTTGAGATATTAAGGGATTCAGATAATGCTTGCTATACATTAAATTTCACAGCATCAAGACCTTAAACTATAACAAGAGTGTGTCCAAAGTACATGGATGCCCCACTCGCACTATCATTTTCAATGTTCAATGGACTGTGAAATCGGGTAAAAAAAATCTAATTTGGCATTAAAATTAAAAAGATCATATCATAAGAAACATGTGTACTAAGTTTCAACTTGATTGGACCTCAGCTTCATCAAAAACTACCTTGACCTGAAGCAGGACAGACGAACGAACAAACGAACAAACAGACGCACAGACCAGAAAACATAATGCCCCTCTACTATTGTAGATGGGGCATAAAAACTTTTTTCATGAAATATGCAAGTTTATTTTCCTTGCCTTTAATAATTGTTGTCAACTTGGAGAAACTTAGCTATATATATAGTCATGCTGACAATTCATCTTTACCTTGAAATTTACCTGGCTAACTAGTAAGAAAATCAGTAGTTTTCACAATATCTATAATGCAATAAATGTGCCTCGATTAGGAATCATGGTTCAATGTAGTTACTTTTTTTTCTCTATCAAATTTCAGAATCAAATGTGTATTCAGATTAAGAAATTTTCAAAAATGATTGACATAAAGGAATGTTTTTCAAATGGAGGGCACCATAAATATCTCTGCAAAGTTGATAATCCTCAAAAGATTAACTCACCCTCTTTGCACCATTGGGATAGTGCAACAGTTACACCTGATTGCATGTATTTCTGATTTGTCATTCATTATAAAATAAATGAATTAATAGTTTATTGGAAACAGCTATTCTTCTATTCTTCTTCACTTTTTTTTTTAACAAATTAAGCTGCTTAACAAATAGATATTTTTTTTATATAGAGTTCTCTCCCTTTAACATAAAACCTGTTACAATACTGAAAGTCTTCATTTCTAATGAGAATAAGACCATCTCTGGAGACATAATCAATCAGTTTTCATGCCTTACCATATGTAAAATCTTATAACTAACCCCCAATTCACTTTCTGTTTCTGTTTCCACATCTATGACAGTATTCTCCTCCTTTGCCAGTTCTTTAAGCCACGACTCTTCCTCCTGTATGACATTCTCCAGAGCCTGTTCCTGAGCCTTTACCAACTCATCAGTCAGGTCATTCTCCTCGTCAATAACTGATGCTAATGCCTAAAATACATTTAAAAGTCCATTTAATTATACATGTTTTATCTTTTACTGTATAAATGTATTTCAACCAATTATTGACCATAAATCAAGTTCAGTGCTACCTGCTTAATCTGACACACAGTAAAAAAATGTAGAATAAAGCAGGGTGTTGGAATACTCAGGTTTATTTCTGCAAGGATAGGAATATTATTGGACCACGAACATGTGTCTGTTAAAGCAGGATGGTGGAATACTTAGGTGTTGGAATAAGCCGGTTACACTGTACATGCAATTATTTTTTTATATATTGTAACGGGGGTCCCTTGAAATGGAACTTGTTTTCCCTAAAATTATGTAATGATGTTGTTAAAACCTTACCGTTAATTGACTGTTTTTATTATATATTTCTTGCATAACTATGTTTGTTAACTTTTTATTATTCTTGTCCATGTTTTTACAAACGGAACAGCTGTGAATTGTTTACTTTAAATGACGTTCAACACAATGACGTCATAACCTATTTTTGTTATGACGTTGGCTCTGGGTTTGGTAATTTATGTGAATGGTAAGCCGAAATGGTAAATTGTAAACCATTTCGGTAATGGTTTACCAAAGTATAAATACAGAGGAGAGAAAGGATAAGACTTTAGTACGACTTTACCCTGGGCAAGTAACACACGCTAATTCCAAGCGATTTAAATATACATGTACCGAAGCCATTTACCAGACTAAATAATAACCAGACTATTTCCGTATAATGTGGGCTTGTTAGTTCCATAACAAGTTGTATTTTGAGAATAACTTCTAGAGAGAAACGTTATCTTTTGACATTGAATTTCGGTTACCATTTGCCGATTACCAAACTGACGTTCGTAAACTTTCTGGGTATAATATAGTTCCGCTATCCATTTTCTTTAATACATGATATTCTAATAAAGTAGGGTATTTATTTGTTAGACTAAAATACTGTTAAGTTATTTAATATTTGTACGAATTGTTGATATTTAACGCATCTTAAAGTTAATACAAGTTGATTTTTATTTAACGAGTCTGTTATTCTTACAAAAACCTACACAGAACCAAACTAAGATCTACCAGAATACCACTAAGTACCACAAAACCTATACAGAACCAACCTTAGATCTACCGGAATACCGCAAAGTACCACGATACCAGAGTACCACGCTACCAAAGAAGGGTCTGGAACAAGATGGCCACTAGAGTAGTTGTGAGCTAACTTAGCTCTGCAGTTTTTTGGCATTTTGATGTGATTTTAGAGTGTTAACATAAACAGAAAATATATGTGCATGTTCAGTTTTTGATGGACTATCTGTTTCTGGACTTAATTGTGAAAAATATTTTCATTTGAAAAAGATACAGAGGATATAAACTTTTTAGTGTGCAAAATTGGATTTAATTTCATTAGTATCCATTGTTATCCATTACTACCACAATATGTCTCTAGGCAAAAACCAGGCAGGTGTTAAGACTGTACAATCATTGTTAGCTGCCAAAAAACCTGGAGGCAACAAAGATCAACAAGAAAAACCACCAAAGCGAGACAAACGAACCCATTCAGATGTGTCTGAGGAAAGTATTGACAACATTGACATTATGAGCATTCACTCAGACCTAAAAGATATTAAAAAATCCCTTCAGGACACAGTGATCAAATCTGATTTAGAGTCGTTAGTCAAACAAAGTGACTTAAAAGAACTTGTTACAAGTATTGTTAGTCAATTATTGAATACACTAAAAGATTCTATCACTGCAGAATTCAATAGTAAGTTAAGAGAAAAAACAGGACAGTTGCAAGACAATGTTGATTCTCTAAACTTGGAAAATCACCTTCTGAAGGAGAAACTAAGGGAGAAAGAAATTAAGATAAAGGAGTTGGATGAAAAAGTGGAGGATTGTAATTTAAGAAGTGTGGATGCTTTGAAATCTGCAAATTACAATGAGCAGTATTCAAGGAAGCACAACATTCGCATTGTGAACTATCCAGAAAAAAACAATGAACATCTACATGCTGAATTTATCAACCTTGTCAAAAAAGACTTGAAGATTAATTTGGAGCCTACTGATTTGATTGCCATACATCGCATTCCTGGAAAAGATGGGGCAATACGACCAATCATTGCCAAAGTAAGAAACACAGATACGAAAATTAAGATCATGAGGAGCAAAAAAGGATTGAAAAAAGATATAAAATTCCATGATGATATCACCCAGAAGAACTTAGGACTGATGTCAAGACTTAACCTAACTGGGAAACTAGAGAATTTTTGGTTTTATAACTGTAGTGTTTATGGGAAGCTCCAGAACAGTAAAAGTGGTAACCAAAGAATAAAGTTTGACTTGTTTGACAATATAGAAGAGAAAATAAGAAAGAAAACAGCTTCATGAGTTGTTTTGAAATATTGATCTTAAGAAGGGAGATAACTCTAACTCTTTTTTTAAATTGTAAAAATGTTGGTCTCATCTGTTTATGTTACATTTTCATTCCATTGTATATGAGCATAGTTGAAAGTTTTGATGATAAGGGAGATAATTCAATATATTTTTCGAGATAACAAACAGGTGTTTCCCCCTTCAATTCAAGTTACTTTTACCAGGCTACACCTCTGTGACTTCAATAAATAAATAAAGAAATAAAGAAGCAATCAATTCATTCCTTGCTTTAAATCACTATTAGACTACAAAGTTATTTTTTATTTTTTATTTAACTTTGAGTAAGATAATCTTCAAGTCTATGTTGATACATTTTTTTTCTGTTGTGTTTTTTTTAAATTAATTTTTAAATATTATACGGTTCATAATTTACGCCAATACTGTGAAACCAATCTGATGTGTTTTGTACATTATCACCAGTGTCATTTTATTGTATGTGTGTTGTGTGTATGTGATTACAATATGTACTTTATTACTGTTTTACAATTAACTTATTTGCTCTCCGGTTTATGTTCTATCTGTTATATATACATAACCTATGGGAATAGATAATAATATTACTATACTATCTATGAATGTAAGGGGTTTATTTTCTAATAAAAAGAAAAGATTGGATGTCTTTGATTGGGCAAAGGGCAAACATGCTTCAATTATATGTTTTCAAGAAACACATAGCAGTAAAGATGCTGAAAAAATATGGGAAGAAGAATGGGGCAATACTTGCATTTTTTGTCATCATAACAATAGAAGCGCTGGAGTTAGTATCATGTTTAAAAAGGGTTTAGATTTTACTATTCATGACACTAAATTTGACCAGAATGGTCGTTATATTGTTATTGATATCACTTTATTTGAACAGAGATTGACTTTAGTATGTCTATATGGATATAATACAGATGAACCATTATTGTTTGATGATATATTATATAAAATAGCATTGTATGCTAATACTAGTATTTTATTATGTGGTGATTGGAATGTTGTCCAGGACTGCAATTTAGATACATATAACATTTTACATAAAAGAAATCCCAAATCTCGTGAAAAGATTGAAGAAATTATTGAAAAATTAGAATTATTAGATCCTTGGCGAACATGTCACCCTACTGACAGAAAATTTACTTGGCGTCAACCATCACCTATTAAACAAAGTCGACTAGACTATTTCTTAGTCACTGAGGACATATATTCTCTTATGAAGAACACGAAGATTATACCCGGTTATAAGACAGATCATTCTGCCATTGTCTTTACTTTTTCTGCCAGTCTTGCTAAGCGGGGAAAGGGGTATTGGAAATTTAATTCACAACTTGTAAGAGATGTTGAGTATGTTGAGAAAATTAAGACATGTATAAAAGACACTATTTCTGAGTATTATCTTTCAGGTGACATTCAAAATTGTCTTGATGTTAAACTTACATGTAATGATCAATTATTTTTTGAAATCCTGAAGATGAAGATCAGGACTTTGTCCATTTCTTATAGTATTGAAAAAAATAGAGAGGATAGAGAACATACATCTAAGCTTGAAAAAGAGGTTGAACAATTAGAAAATATTATGAATATGTCACCAAATGTTAATGTTCAAGCTACTTTATATGGGAAGAAACTAGAACTAGAAAATAAAAGGGAACAAAAGATTGAAGGTTTACTCCTCAGATCAAGAGCAAACTGGCATGAAAATGGAGAAAAATGCTCTGAATACTTTTGCAAATTAGAGAAGAGTAATTTCATTAAAAAGACAATGGCTGAATTGATTGATGACCAAGGTAAACATATTTCTGAACAGTCTAGCATTCTTTTTGAACAACAGAAATTTTATAAAACTCTGTATTCAAGCAGAAGATCTGACAGGGAAGACAACTCTTTTTATAACCATAATGTTAAACTCACACAGGAACAAAGTGATCTGTGTGAGGGTAACTTGACATTTGATGAATGTGCTCTGGCACTGAAACATATGACAAATGGTAAGAGTCCTGGTTCCGATGGATTTACAGTTGATTTTTATAAAATTTTTTGGAGAGATCTCGGTCCATTTGTATATCGATCTTTATATTTTGGGTATGAGCATAGAAATTTTTCTAGTTTTCAATATCAGAGTGTCATTACTTGCCTTCCAAAAGATGGAAAAGATAGGAGATATATGAGTAATTGGCGACCCATCAGTTTACTGAATACTGACATTAAAATAGCTTCAGCAGCTATAGCTAACAGACTCAAACCAGTATTGCCATTTATTATAAGTGACACTCAGAACGGGTTTATTAAAGATAGGTTCATTGGGGAAAACATTCGCTTATTATATGATCTTATGCACTATCTGGAAGAGCATAATATGACTGGTTTACTGTTACTTGTTGATTTTGAGAAAGCATTTGATTCTGTTGAGTGGGATTTTCTAGTAAAAGCTCTAAAAAGCTTTAATTTCGGACCATCTATATGCAAATGGTTTGAGACTCTCTATTCAGAAGCTAAAAGCTGTGTAATAAATAATGGTAATTTGTCAAGTTTCTTCAATCTTGAGCGAGGCTGTAGACAAGGTGACCCCCTATCCCCATATTTATCTATTATAGGTGTTGAATTATTAGCTCTAAAACTAAAATCTACATCTGACATCCATGGTATTCCTATTCACAACAAAGAATTATTGTTGAGCCAGTATGCTGATGACACATTTCTTGTTTTAGATGGAAAGGAAAAATCTTTAGAGGAGACTTTAAAATGTTTTGATTCTTTTAAAAGGGTCTCTGGGCTTAAAATGAATGCATCCAAGACCAAAGCTGTTTGGATTGGAACCAAAAAATATTCAGACCATATACTTTGTCCTAATTATAATCTTCAATGGACAAAGTCAAATTTCAAACTTTTAGGAATAGATTTTTCATTAGATTTACAAGCTATGTTAGATATAAATTTCACAAAGAAAATCAAGGAAATGTCATCAATACTTAAGGCTTGGGAACACAGAAAACTTACATTACTTGGTAAAATTACTGTTGTAAAGACTCTGGCATTACCAAAGATAATTCATTTGCTCACAGCTTTACCAAATCTATCCCAGATTAAAATTAAAGAGTTAAATACTCTCTTTTATAACTTTATTTGGAATGGGAAATTAGAACGTATAAAACGCAATACACTAATTGGGGATTTTATGCAGGGAGGTTTGAACATGGTGCATTTGTCATCTTTTAGTACATATCTAAAAATAAGCTGGGTCAGAAGACTTCTTTTGAATTTAGAGGGATCATGGCAGACATTATTACTGTCTGAATTAACCAAATTTGGTGGTGACAGAGTCTTTTCTTTACAAAAAGAAAAACTGCTAGAAATTCATGGCTATGTTAAGAATCCTTTTTGGAAAGATGTTTTATTTTGCTTACATACTGCAAAGCCTTATACTAAGGCTTGTACAAATGATATATTATCGCTAGATATTTTAAATTTTGTGCCACTTTCAGATTACACTATTTATATGCAATGGAAGGACTTTGGTGTACAGTATATAAAAGACATTGTAAATGGTCAAAACAAAGACTTCTTTACATTTGAAAAGATTAGACAT
Organism: Mytilus edulis; assembly: GCF_963676685.1. Taxonomy (NCBI): domain Eukaryota; kingdom Metazoa; phylum Mollusca; class Bivalvia; order Mytilida; family Mytilidae; genus Mytilus; species Mytilus edulis. The sequence goes on from NC_092347.1 coordinate 6,161,432, forward strand.
AAGATTCTTACAAATAATTTTCTGAAATATTACAGTCTAATCTCCAATATTCCAAAATTTATTAAAGATCACATAAAAGAATATTGTGATTCTCAACAGATTGAAAATGTCAACATCTCTGATGCTTTTTGTACTCAGATTATTAATAATAAGAAACCAAAATTTGTGTATAAGAGTCTTATTGATCATATATTTCAACCTCCCCTTGAAAAATTTCAGAAATGGGAGCAGTTGATAGACTCAGAAATTGAAAATTGGCAAAAATATTTTATGCTACTAAGGAAGTCTTGCAAAGATACCTATTTAAAAAGCTTTCAATACAAAATACTTCACCAAATAATTCCTACAAACTCTTTTTTGTACAAGATAAAGAAGAAAGATTCTAGTTCATGTACTTTTTGTAAACTGGATGACGAAACTATTGTACATTTTTTCTATGATTGTCCAATAACATACCAATTTTGGTCATCATTATTACAGCAAATAAGATTGTATAGCAGGGATTTTGCCATCAGTAAAAAGCAGATATTCCTTGGTTTCTATTCAGAAAGCTTATTCATGAATCTTTTATTTTTAGTAGCAAAAAATTATATATATAAATGTAAGTTTAAGGAACTTACTCCTAATATTTTTGGTTTTAAAAATAGAATAAAACAATATCAGTCATATGAATATTATATTGCAAAGAAAAATAATAATGTCGATGTATATGAAAAATTTTGGACCCCATTACAATATATATTTCCACCATAGAGTATGATATTAATCTGTGAGCAAATTTTTTGACTAGATTTTGTTTATTCTTTGATGCATATATATACATTTGTAATTGTAAACAATAATTGTGTACATAATTAAGTAATGTATGTGTGTATGTAAGTAAGAATTGTATGTGTGTATGAGAGACTGAGAGAAAGTGAAAGTGAATGCAAGTGGTTCTCATTTCTTTTTTCTATTTACCTCTTTACATTGGTATTTCCTGATATTTATTTATATATTCATAAATTTCTACCATTTCCGTTTTTTTTTTTTTTTTTTTTTTTTTTTTTGGCTTTCTTATTTCTTAATTACTTTCAGTGTGTTTTAAAGCTTATCTTATAGTTATTTATTTATTTATTTTTATTTTATTTATTTATATTTTTTTCTTGTGAGGGAGGAGTTAAAATTTAATAAAATCATTTAAACATTTATTACTTTAAAAAAGGGAGGGAAGAGAGAAGAAAGAGAAAAAAGAAATGAAACTACTCTTGATTTATAATCTTTGTTTGATTCCTTAAAATCCAAAACTAAATAATATGTCATTTATGAAGAATTGTTTATTTTTTGTTTGTTAGACATTAGACATTTATGTCGAACCATCTTTATATTTGTTAGCATTTATAACTTACATGTATTTATACCGGTATATTATATATATATATTTGGTGAATATTACTAACAACCACTAACTCCTGTATATATAAATATCATTACTAATGTTAACGAGGCCGGGATAAGGTACCGGTAATCAATGTTTTAAACTAACAAATGTAAAGATTTCAATAAAATATGTAAACCTTAAAAAAAAAAAAAAAAAAAAAAAAAAGAAGGGTCGCCAGTTATAACTTTAGTTCATATATACTTATACATTGTTATAAAACACATTCTTATAGCAACACACTAAGGGTTACACATTTATAGTTTAACATCAAAGCCTGACCGCTCGGTTTACGTTACAATATAGAGCATGATCTGATAGATGTACAAAACAAGGGTAACACTTAATGCCATTTCCCCTGCTGCAGTAAAAATCCTATTTGCAAATGACCAGAGACAGATTTTAGTGCAAAAAGATAAGATCATTGATTTTAGTGCAAAAAGATAAGAGACTTATTTTAGTATTTGATGACCTACAAAAAAAAAAGCCAACACCTAATTTCAATAATTTTGAATAACTACATTCTGCAGTAAAAAAAAAAACTGTCACTTACATCTTCAATTTGACTAATGTCTTCTTCAGTATCATCTTTACTCTCAGAAATATTTCTTGAACGGAATTCTTTTGTTTCAATTTTAGCAAGATCAGTTTCACTTTTCTTCAGGGTTGTCTGTGGACTTGCTCTAGACTTCTCCGTTTTACTGCCAGATGGGGGTTTTGAAGCTAATGTTGGTGTTGTTTTAAATTCCCCTCTTGGACTACTAACATTCCTTGCAGTATCTACTCTTGGACTGCTGAGATTCCTTGAGATTTCACCTCTCGGACTGCTGACATTCCTCACATTTTCACCTCTTGGACTACTTATATTTCTGGTAGTTTTTGCTATAACCTTAGAATCTGTCAGACTTTGAGGTCTCTCTTTAATTGTTTTTGTATCCTTTGCAGTTTTAGCATTGCTTATCACAGCCTGTTTGCTTTGAGTGTTGGTCCCTTTAACAGTTCCGCTGTAAGAACGGCTGGTATTATTTACAGCTGGTGAGGAATTCTTACTTGCATCATTTCTAACTTTGACTGGTTCATTTTCCTTCTCACTATCATGCCTAGCACTTTTATTAGGAACAGTCTGATTACCATCTGACAAAGATTTTTTCATTGTATTAAAATGTCCTTTATTTTTCTTGATCAATGGAGAATGTGGATCAGACAGAGTTCTTGTAATGACTTTAGCTGGTCTTCCAACAGTTGATAGATTTTCTAAGGAATTTCTAGATCTAGATTTACCTCCCCTTTGAACTGTTTCCCAACCATCATCTGAAAGTTAAGAAATCATATACAGTTATTAAATGTATTATTAATTAGATAAAATATCACATATCTTAGAAATAAACAATTATAACTGTTAACCAACTTATAGTTGTGGTGTGTACTTTCTTGAACTTCACAGCAGTTTGAATTCACAATTTTTAAATATATTTGATAAATTTAAATAGGAAAGATCCAACTTTCACAGCAATTTATAATTGTGTTATTTTTCTTCCAGCTTAAGTTGCAAAAATATATCGTAAGACAAAATTAGTAGGTTTACAGTAAATAAAATACTTGGATGAGCAAAGTTCTTTAGAAAAGTTGTATTGAAGTAATGATCACTGACATTCAAATATGTATTTCTTCTTGAAACTGTTTTAAAAACAACAATTCTTAGGGGTCATCCATAATTGTCAACCATTTTCCAAAGTGTACAAAACGTACACTTTTTCAGACCCCCTACCCTCCCTCAAAAAGTGTACATCAACCATTTTCAGATTTCAAGAGAACAATCAGTCATTCTTAATAAAAAGAAGATCCTGTTTATTATATTTTAGTTTAATATAGAAATTTGCATTGAAAATAAACTAAAACATATCTGACTGTTTTATTTGATGACATCTATCTGTGATGCTTGTGTTTTGTTAGAATAAAGAGTTCAAAGATTAGTGTTTCCCCTATCATACAGTGGGAACTCCAATGAAAAAAGGCACCTAGAGCATGCAAAAGATTAACAAAAGGGCACATAAACTATGCTAAGAATCAAAGAAAGGGAAATGCATGGTTATATTGTATTGGTAAAGTATGGACTGACAGTTGTTGATGGAATCAGAGCTTAAGACAGCAGTCAATAAAAGTGTAATGTTTTAAAACATTTTAAGTTTTTAAATTTCCCGCCTGTATTTCTATTAAAAAAGTCCCTGTAAATATGCCATTTATGGCACTATTATCGTTTGTGTATATACTGTAACGTGTTCATATATTGAATATTTTTTAAGGGTAAGGTTAAACTTCATATGGAGGTGCTCCTAATTAAAGGAGGCTTATACTAAGAAAAATAAGTTTACTTCCTTTTTACTGGTTTACTGTTTTGGAATACATTACAAGGAAATTAATCGAGTACCAGTTTAAAATCTTTTCACAAAATGGTGTCTTGTCAAAATCAAAACATTCAAATAATTAAGTGTTTCCATCAGTTTTGTTTATTAAACAGAGTGAAACGATAACGATCTATAATAAAGCAGGTGAAATTGACAATCAGGGGTACTGAGAAATGCTTGCAAACTTTTTGTTTAAAAAATTTACAAGTTTACATTTTTGAAAAATTTAGTTTTCATATGATTTGATCTTTTAATCGTTTAATCCGGATTGACTGAGGAGAATTATGATATCGAAATAAATATCATCAAGTAAAAATAATAAAGAAAAAATAAGAAGAGAAATACACCCAAGCCAATTCTCCATTTTATACATCGACCTTCCCTACGGAAACGAAATAAATTCTGGAAAAAAAAGCGTACGGTAAAAATGTTGATTTTTTAACCCCCTCCCCCCAAGTGTACTTTTTGTACACTTTGGAAAATGGTTGACAATTATGGATGACCCCTTACTATAACTCTTTTCTGTGTAAAAGATTGTTGTTTAAGTTTAGACAAGTAATTTAAGGGCATATCCAACAGTTTATTTTTGACGGTGAGAATTTTTCCCTTGAAGATATTTCATTCTTCAATTGACAGAAAATCAAATTTTGCAAAAAAAACAAAAGTTGTCGATTTCGTTTTTGCAAAAAATACTGCTGAAAATTGAACATTTTTGCAATTTTCAAATAAAAAATGTTTATTATTCAAAAAACATAAATATGATAGTTTACTCAAGATAATGGGGCTCAAATTGAAGCAAAATAATTCAAGATGGTTAGAAAAATCTAACTTTACAATTTAAAGCATTAATTCTTACTCATGGTGGACCCAAACAATGGCAAGAAATGAACATTTGAATTGAACATTTTTGATTTTTTTAAATATTTCAATGGTGTCGATTTGGCCAAAGTAAGATATGTTATTCCTTGAAAAAAAATGGAACGTCATAACGTTTTTAAAAATATTTGTCACCATACTCGTTTGAGAAAAATCAAGTAATGCAATATTGTTTACTCAATCCCTTCCATAAGCCTCACAAATTGTGCCAAAAAATAAGATGTTTCAGGAAATACCGTTATATTTCCCCGCTAATTTTCAAAGGCAGTGTTACGGTGTGGTAGACAAATGTATTTATACACTGTGACTTTCATGGATAGGTGTCTCGATTGCACTCATATCTCATATCACATCTTCTTATTCATAATGAACCAGTTTCTGGACGAGATAACAATTTAGTTAGTTTTACCATGGAAGTATAATACTTCCATGGTTTTACTATTGTGTTCGTCAAAATTGTGAAACCCGGATGTAAAACATGCAAACCGTGGAATAACAAACTATCAAAATAGTCCCTCTGGTATCTTTCATCCCTTTTTATTTTAAAACAAAAGTACTACAAGTTAGAAATCAGTTTCTGTGTGTCGGTCTAATAGTACAAAGCAGGGTTAATTTTCATATTATTTTTTCATTTGATGTTTTCGTTCTGATTATTCATTTAATAAAATATACCACTTGACGTCCGTCATCCATAATCATAATTTATTTTACCGTTACTTTACAATGAAGTGTTTTTCTTATACTGATTTATATTACACGGTCTATAATTTCACATATCGAAATTAATAAAGAGCACGTGGTATTTTGCAACCAAACACTTGACTAAAAACTCACTGACACCGCATTATTTATTCATGTTGCAATTTTGAGCTTTTTATTCTTTATAGGCTTCTAGCTATAAACAAATCTGTATGTTGACTCTTAGTGTTTTGAATTATATGTGTCGTTGGGTTGCTGTCGTATTAATGTATGCCTTTAAAATCTTTTTTCAAAACAAAAGGATTGATTTGGGTATAGAAATATTCACATGTCTGAACTTCTCCCATCTGGCAGTATATCTTATTGGGTGCGGCCATTAGTTGCTCGGATGTATGAATTTGCAGTCTCATTTGGTCAAAATAAAAATGTTGTATATCCGATGCATAGTGTAGTGCGAGGTTTGCGCTATCTATACGTTAAAAAAACATCTAAATAAATGGTTGAAGGGATATCCGAAATTTGAATAAAATTTCTAAACAAATATATCTCGCATATTTATGACTAGGCGAAAGTGGATCTAAAGTAAATGATTGATACATTATTAAGATAAAGAGTTCGCTAGCGGTAAAACATATGCCGTACTAGAATAAAGTTGAATAATGATCAAAATCTTGAGTTAAGTTTTTAACCCCCCCCCCCCACACACACACTTTTGAATAATTTATGGTATTTCAATGGGTGTTTTTTTTCTATCCTATTATGGACCCCCTGGTTTTAAGAGGGCATGTCTTAATTAGTCAAGACCTACATTTACACCGTTTTTTTTGTTAAATTTTATTTGTTTCCTCATACCCGGTACATAAGTTAACACCAAAATCGTCAGATATTTTCTACTTGTATGTCAGTGTATATATTACATTGTTTACCAGTTGAAGGTCGTAATCACATAAAGAGCTACTGTATATTAGCACTTCAATGCAAAGCCAGATGCTAGATGCAATGATACATGTTAGACCAATCTTTTTCATCTTTCTCACGTAAAACCAAACTTTGAGTTTCTATCCAGAATGACAAAATCTCGGAAATGTTTTGTAAAGAATTATTTACAATTTGTGTTGCATTCTAATGCACTAATAAATAATTACGCATTTGTTCTTGTTGTTCTCTACTGTATTGAAGATAATTTCAATAAAACAGAAACTTAAGTGAGTATGGTCTATAATGATCAAGATAATTGCAGTTCTTTTATAATAGACCAAGAGGACAACATCTTTTAAGATTTGACTTCTATTTCTGTTAATATTCTGTTTCAGTTTTTTGCCGATTCCCGCCGTGTCCTTTCCTTTGAGGAAAGAAACCATCCTTTCCAGACGGCCATAGCAATTCCAATGGTGATTCTGTTATGACGTTACAACGTTAAATTACGGGAAACAATAGACAACTGTTACGTTGGTTATTACCTCCCCTGAAACTGTTGGATATTCCCTTAAACTTATGGAAGTATGGATTCAAGGAGGGATAACAATTGTCAGGTTTTTTCCCATGTTAATAAATTCTAGCCTGGATTACGTTGCATCAACATAAGACATGATTCCTACCTTCAATGGTGTTACTGCCATCAGTATCTGGCTCTGAAGCAGACAATCCATTCTGATGTGCCGGTGGTGATGGAAGAGTTAATACAGGAGATTCTTGAGTTTCTGAGAAGTTTAGAGTCTCTTCACTAGGAGACAAGGGTGATGGAGGTACTATTCCTTTCACTCTATCTGCCCAACTGTTTCCTGGACTGAAATATATCGAATTAAGAACAATAAAGAATAATGCTACAAAGATGAGGACACCATATTCAAAAGATTTAACCTGCAGTTTCATGATATAATTGAACTATAAACATGTTTCCTGAGGAGAACTGTTTTTCTTACATTTCATCCTTGATATCACTTCACTGTTGCTTCATTAGTACAGTATAATAGAATTTTTCAAAGAACTTTTCATAATATTAATTTTTTAAACATTTTAATGATTGATAGTTGGTGTTTAAACACCTCTTTTTAGCACCACTTTTGGGCTATTTCAAGGAGACGAGTATTTATTGATGGAGGAAGCTGGAGTGCTCAGAGAAAACCACTGACTTTTGATAGGATATCTGACAATCCACAAGTATTTATTGATGGAGGAAGCTGGAGTGCTCAGAGAATACCACTGACTTTTGATAGGATATCTGACAATCCACGAGTATTTATTGATGGAGGAAGCTGGAGTGCTCAGAGAAAACCACTGACTTTTGATAGGATATCTGACAATCCACGAGTATTTATTGATGGAGGAAGCTGGAGTGCTCAGAGAAAACCACTGACTTTTGATAGGATATCTGACAATCCACGAGTATTTATTGATGGAGGAAGCTGGAGTGCTCAGAGAAAACCACTGACTTTTGATAGGATATCTGACAATCCACGAGTATTTATTGATGGAGGAAGCTGGAGTGCTCAGAGAAAACCACTGACTTTTGATAGGATATCTGACAATCCATGAGTATTTATTGATGGAGGAAGCTGGAGTGCTCAGAGAAAACCACTGACTTTTGGTAGGATATCTGAAAATCCAAGTCAATTAAGATTGGAGTCGAGTGCACCTGCATGATCAGGGTTTGAACTCACAACCTCAGTGCTGACTGGGTAGTGATTACAGTAGTAGAACTACATAGACCACTTATCCACCACAGCCCCTATAAACTTTTTGATGTCAAGTTATTCATCTTTCAAGAAAAAACATTACAAATGTGTATGTAAATAAGGTGGAAATGTAAACAACAAATGGTTTCTAATGAGTGAAATTTCTTTTTCAAAGCAATAAAATAAATATAATAATAATGAAGTTAGCCTACCAAAAGTTAAAAGCTAAGAAAAAGTTGCACTGTGAGTATTCTTTTCACAAGAGTTGATGAGAGATGGATGTGAAATTGCATCAGACTGTGTAGTGTCCACATGAAGATTAATACTAAAGAAGAAGGTCCGGTAAGGGCTGATTTTGGCCCCAAAATTCAGATTCATCTATTGAAAGATTTTAGACACTTTTTAAACACTTAATTGTCTACGTCAGTCGATTCCAATAGTTTATGTGACAGATTTGAACAGATTTAGTCATTAAAGATGCTCAAATGCATACTTAAATACGAAAAATCTATCAAATATTCCTTAACATATCACTTTTCAGATGGTTTTTGTCAAAAATGAAAATGGCCACATCCGTGTTCATTCTCAACTTTTATATATATGTGATGTATTATCATCAAATACAACTTACATTTTAATATTAAGAATGAACACAAATGCAGCCACTTCTGTTTCAGACAGAAACCGTCTAAATATTAACCAAAATGCTAAAATTTCGAAGATTTCAGTAATGTAGCATGACTTAATGATGCTAGTACCCGATACATGTGCATTGTATTCTCAAAAACAGTCCATATTAATTCAACAGAGGTATTTTACTCTCCGATAAATAGCTAAAAGTTTACATTTTAACAATTTTGTTAAAATGCTATATTTTGAAGCCAAAAAGGGGTCCTTTAAAGAATCATTTGATTTGTATATCTTGAGAAAAATGCAACGAAAAATTTCATACATGGCTATTACGTCTATGAAATTCAAAGTCCTGTGATCCCTAAGACAAAACAAAGTTCAGAAAGATCATAACTTCTGTTAGGTCTGACAAGTATTACCGTTTAAAAATCCTGAGTTGTGATTATGTTCTAGATTAGTGACTGTTTTGCTAGCATTGAAATCAAGAACTTAATAGAGATATTTCTATATTACTTTTTCATAGATTTTTTAGTGTTGACCGATTATACCTTTTGTTGGGCTCATTGAACTCTAGAACTCTCTGAGCGGGACTTGGTGAGTTTCTAGATGGCACTTGAGAATGTGCAGTTTTTCCAGGTGACATCTTTCTTACTTCCCAGGCAATAGGAGCTGGTCTGAAAAATTCAATCAGAGAAAATTAATTTTACTGATATGAAAAAGTGTTTATTTTCAAAGTGATTTACAATAAAGATTCGACTATAAGCTGTTATTCTGTAATCATAATGAAATAAAGGTCAAATAAATATCTTTTAATCTTTTCTAAATGAATATACCATTACATTTACTTTAATTTGTTCTTTGTAGTGTTTTTCATGGTAGGTACTAATTAGATCTTAGAAGAAGCATATTTTTGGCCAGTCTTAATACGATTATCAGTTGTTTTCCATTTGTTTAATGTGTTGGAGCTTTTGATTTTGCACTTTGACAAGAGACTTTTAGTTTTGAATATTCTTTGGAGTTTGGTATATTTGTTTATTTAATTTTTTTATTTAACATTTGGAGGGAAGAGTATCGAAGATATTCTTACCTGTCACCCTCTCTTGTAGCATCATCATAAGCTTTCATTAGATGCATTCTGTCTATTAGAGATTTAAAATCATTGGTACTTTGTTCCAGCATCATAATCACTTCCTAAAATTCATTGGATAATTAATATACATAAAATACACATTATTCCGATATGCTAATTACGTTAATATACATAAAATACACTTTATTCTGATATCATCTGTGTTTTACAACAACATTCTGGTTAATTTGTTTTTAGCTTTAATGAAAATTAGTCCAGTATCTTGTTTGTAATTAACAATTGACATAAAAAATATTAGAGACTGTGGACGTAACTACTGGTTTCATTTCCTCAACTGGAACAAAAACAGACTTTTGAAAGCCATACAAGCTTAACTATACATGCTAAAGCTCAAAATGTAGATTGTCAAACATGAAATTCTATGTAAAAATAAATGTGCATATAAAGTCAGAAATCTTATTCATCAGTGGTTTTCTCTAGTTAAATCTGATTGTTTTAGTCATTTAAAAGACTTTTTTTGTTGATGGCATAATCTGGGAGATTGTAAAGACACTTGTAGATTGTAAGTTTACCTCTTGTAGATTGTAGGTTAACCTCTTGTAGATTGTAGGTTAACCTCTAGATGCTTTATGTTGTTGCTACCTCATTGACATATACTCAACATCTCCTGTCATGTGTACCATTTTCATGTTACTTACTATGAGTATTCATTTATTTTCATGAACTGAAGCATTTTATTTTTGAGGATATTTATAGTTTTGTGATTTTGCTTATGTCTGAATACAAGCCTATAGAAAATGTGTACTTCATTCAACTTAAATTTATGGTTACACATTCCAACAAAATCCACAAAATGGTATTTCAGTCACAATTAATAATGATTTCACAGTAGCCAGGAAATATACAATTTGTTTTTTTGAGATTGATATGATAAACTGTATAGGTTTACTTTATGCATACACCATACTTTGCTCTACCAAAACTTCAAATATTATTCTTCCACAATGACATTTAAATGATTTTTATAAACAGATTAGTGAACAAGACTTTTGCATAATATTTTTTTCTCTCAGAAAAATCTAGTTCTGATCAGAACACAACAAAGTATATGACATCAAAATATTTTGCTGCTTGAAAGAGCTTTGAAAACCAAGGTCAAATACATGCATGACATGGTCATATTAATAAATAATGACAAATAAACAATCAAATAATTTGTTTTTTGCTTATTGAACTTTTACTATAAACACTTGATATAATCTCTTATCAACTGTACCTTACATTCTACCACACTTTCATCCTGTTCACATGTTTCATAAATAGCATCAACAGCTCTTTGCAGATTGTCAAAGAGAAATTTCCAATATCTGGCCCTCCGATCGCTCTTTCTGGTCCCTCCATCAGATCTGGGAGATCTAGTTAGGTCTTGTTTATATGATGATTGGTCCTCTAAAGATGATGGTCTGTGTTTAGCTTGTGGTCTTTGTTGATTATCTTTCTGTGAAAGCTTTCTCTGTCTACCAGGGTAGCCTTGTCCTGTAAATAGAATTTAAAATCATTGCTTCTTTAGTCATTGTGGGATTTAGATCTAGATCTGTTCCTTAATACTACTATACAATTTTTCATTGGGCTCCTGACATCTTTTATTTTTCAAAGTGGAATATTAGATATTTAAGAATACAAGCTAGGTATAGAGAGTACTAAATAGTTTCTAGATTTTGTGTCATTTTCTAACCTTAAATAATAAGATACTGTGAATGAGTGACAATACTTCATTTCATTTTTCATCAACCTGATATCAGATATATGACAAACTGATACATACATGTATGGTCAGATCATAAGTTTTCATACTATTCATGCATTTTCAATGGAAATTGTGACAACATCACAATGCACTCTTAATAGTACAAAAACCCATGAGAAAAGGATACATGTAACATAAACAGTAAACCTAGAGTTTTTGCAAACAAAGAATATTGATCAATTTTGTATACATGTACTTTTATAAATCTTATTTGTCTGTATAGATTTTTGAAAACCATGTTTCTTATCCTAAATACAATAATTACAATTCAAGAAATATAACAGACAGAAAAATTGTAATGTAAAACATGTAAATCAATACAAAAAACAGACTGACCTTTAGTTTTCATGAAGAATGATAAATAAATTCCACAAATAAAACAAATCTCTATGATGGATAACAACGACTATTTGCTCTACTGAATTTATGGATATCATCAATTAATGATAGGCTACGAACATTTACATATAAGTATCCCATGTAAATCAATAGACAAAATTAGTAAACAGTAATTTAATTTGGACAGGAAAAGTCTCAATAGACCAAAACAATAATACAAGACAATTATTCAAAATTGGAATAGGAGTCATAGGTCATATTCAAATGAGGAAATGGAAAATGTGCTTTGATTCCATTAAAATATTGATGGTGATAAGAGGATTTTCTATGGAAATGAAGCCTTTGATTACTGACATTTGATGTGTTTCATCTGGATCTGTTATGGGATGATCACTTTTATCTGGTAGGATTATATTGTACATATAATTAATTAATCAGGAGCCTTAGGACAATTAAGTCTCTCCCAGAAATCAATTTGATACTCTAATTACAGGGTTTTCAAACTCTAAAATGAGTGGACAATAGAGAGTCAAAATACTACATGTAATAACTTAATTATCGTAAGTGCAACAAAACTATATCTAGTTAGTTTTAATTAGATACTCAATTTTGTGTTAACTTCATATATCAATATTTTTACAACAGTTTTTCAAATGCTTCATCAAACTTTTTTTCTGGTAAGTTGTACATGTATGTAGATTTCGTGTACAGGGAACCAGTCTACAGAGGGAGATAACTAAATTTCTGTAAAATTACTCAGAATTCCCCACCAATATATATGAATTGGCACCTATACATAAGTCCCCCTTTGAATAATGATGAAGTCCACTCAACCATGAAGATGACATTCTTGACAATTCTATGTACACAGTGGTAAGTATCAGAAAGTGAATTGTGTATTACAGTTAAAGTTTTACTTGTACAAACCTATAAAATGAAAGGTAAAAAAGAAGCAGAAAATACCAAAAGGGATTCAAAACTCATTAGGTTGAGACAGTGGCAAAATCCATTCATGCAGCAAAGACAACACGTTCTGTAAAGTTTCCCTTAAGATATTTCATAACTTGGATATGTTCCAATTATAAAGGGTCTCATACCATGCATACCTGTTCTATATTAACCTTGCTGCTACATTTGTATCTTAAAATTTGAAGAGACTGGAATATTGAATTTAGTTTTCGATTTATGCTTTAGAAGCAAGTATTCAAACTGAGCTACATGTACAATGTACCTTAGTTACATGTATAATCAAAGACATGATATGAATGAAAGGAGATTTTTGAGTCAAGACATGAACAGCAACCCAACCACCCAAGAAAAGCAGAAAAACATTTTGAGCAGAAGTCACAAAAACGCTTGAAAGTTTGACATCATTCAATGTCCTTACCTGAGCTTGATCGTCTTTGCTCTACAGGCACTTTGTAGATGACAATGTCCTTACCTGAGCTTGATCGTCTTTGCTCTACAGGCACTTTGTAGATGACAATGTCCTTACCTGAGCTTGATCGTCTTTGCTCTACAGGCACTTTGTAGATGACAATGTCCTTACCTGAGCTTGATCGTCTTTGCTCTACAGGCACTTTGTAGATGACAATGTCCTTACCTGAGCTTGATCGTCTTTGCTCTACAGGCACGTTGTAGATGACAATGTCCTTACCTGAGCTTGATCGTCTTTGCTCTACAGGCACGTTGTAGATGACAATGTCCTTACCTGAGCTTGATCGTCTTTGCTCTACAGGCACTTTGTAGATGACAATGTCCTTACCTGAGCTTGATCGTCTTTGCTCTACAGGCACGTTGTAGATGACAATGTCCTTACCTGAGCTTGATCGTCTTTGCTCTACAGGTACATGTACGTTGTAGATAACTTACCTGGGCTTGATCATCTCTACTCTACAGGCACGTTGTAGAAGACAATGTCCTTACCTGAGCTTGATCATCTTTGTTCTACAGGTACATGTACGTTGTAGATGACTTACCTGAGCTTGATCGTCTTTGCTCTACAGGCACGTTGTAGATGACAATGTCCTTACCTGAGCTTGATCGTCTTTGCTCTACAGGCACGTTGTAGATGACAATGTCCCTACCTGAGCGTGATCATCTTTGTTCTACAGGTACATGTACGTTGTAGATAACTTACCTGAGCTTGATCGTCTTTGCTCTACAGGCACTTTGTAGATGACAATGTCCTTACCCGAGCTTGATCTTCTTAGTTCTACAGGTACGCTAAAGATGACATTATTCAATGTCCTTACCTGAGCTTGATCTTCTTTGCTCTACAGGTACGTTGTAGATGACAAGATTTCTAGCGGTTCTTCCCTCTTCTTGCACTATTTTTCTAACTCTATCATAACTGTTCATTCTATGATAATTCGATGTCTGTAAATGAAATTGACCTAAATTATTATATAATAAAAATTCTCTTCAATATCCACTCTGTTGTTTTTATCATTCTTCTATTTACCAAGTACACATGATATAAAACATGTATTTACAAAACACTTAACATTATCTAGCACATGAACTCATTGACAATTGGCAGTACCTGTCTAATACTCCTTATATATAAATATGTGTAAGTTACAATCAGAAGGAGGAGATAACTAGAAGATCTGAATTGGTTAGGGTTGAACAAATATTAGGAGGGATCATTTAACAACTGTTCTAATTTATTGTAGTGTATTCAACAGACTGTAAACACAGACTTTGGGAGAGGTGCACTTTATTTGGCTCAAAGATGAAAATTTGTGTATGCATGTGAGTACTACAATTATATAAATAAAGGAGAATGGAGGAAGGAGACAGCAACCAAACAAGTTGAAAAACTAAATGAACTAAAATCAAAATCATAAGTTTATATATATGTAAAGTTGCAGTAAAATTATCTTTGATATTAAAACTGGTAATTTCATTGGTTAACTCGGCAGTTATACATGTTATATGCAAAACCATATACATCTCTTAATATATGTAGTAGAATCCATGGTTAAGACTGAGGAAAATGTCTGAATGAATGGATCACTAAAGATGAAATAATTTATAATGTTTTATATTTTTCTGATATTACAAAAAAACTCAATTTCGAATTTTGCATAATAAATAAGTCAAAGTCAAGTTGAACTGTGAGATACTGTACATTTCTCACTAATGATAATCCCTCTGTAAGTATTCAGTAAACAGGACGATGGGCATGCATGAGTGTTGGATGTTAATATACATCACAAGGTATAGTATGCTCACATGATTCCAAATTCAGAAGGCCTTGCTATGGAGTTCCTAAGAAAAAATATATAATTATTAAGAAATTGTCAGCTGCTTGTTGTTTATAATGAAGGTAACTGACAATTGCTTTGTTTATCAAGTTTATAGGTAATTAAATGTGGTCTTGTGTTGCCCCTATGCATTTTTAAATTTAACAATTTAGCAATTTTAATTTGTTGCTTCTCTTATCTCTTCAGAAAGTTTGATCATCAAGTCATCAAAAATGTGTAATTTTCATAAATATTTTAAACAAGTACCCTTATTTTTCTTTACTTTATAGAAGGTACAATTAGCATGTAATTATTAATGTTTTAACATGGGCTACATGTAGTTCAAAGAGCGTTGTTTTGTTAATATTAATATTATCATGCAATAAAAAAATTCAAGATTCAATGACAAAAACAAAAATACTGATTTAATTGCAGAAAATGGAGATACAGAAAGAGGAGGAGAAAGGGGACACAAGTGCACACACTTAAATCTCTAGCCTGCTTAACCTGAACCAATGCAATGAACCATGAAAATGTGTTTATGGTCCCTGTCAGATGAACTTGCACAACTTTTCCAATCATTCTATATGCCCATTTAAGTTGACCGATGTTTTATAGCTAGAATAATTTCCAGGAATACTTGCATAATTCTTTAATCGTATTAAATTTTGTATTAAGTTTATATCAATAATAAAAGTGTCATATCTTGATTATTGAAAAGGGGCTCAAATTCTTTACTTGCATTAATATTGATATAAACACATCGTCCTAATTCGCCATCCGTATTAATCATTTTTAAAATATTAACTTGGCATGCCATACTCGGAAAAAAGTGCGGATGTGAAAGAAAGCACTCTTCTCTGTTTACGATACACTTACGACGTAACTAGCGATCAACTAAGTAGTCCTTTACAATGCCTTTGTAAAACACATGTACATGTAACGTGAAAGCAGAACCACACGTAAACAGATCGTCAACTGATACAATGATTGTAAGTTAAGAAGGCTTTGTGAAACTGTGGCCTGCAGGTGCGAGGGCCGAGTATCTCCTACGTCAGACCTTTTGTGACGTCATTTGATATTTTAAAGTAAAGGCACATTTAAAATTTGTCCGAACTGATTTTTTCACTTCAATTTACACAATAACAAACAATGCAACTGTAAAATCATCCAATAAATGTAGCAATTTTAATCTGTATGGCAACAGGAATGGCATGGCTTCTTTGGGTAGGTCTTTCCGATCATCATAAAGCAAAATTGTTAAAACTTCAAAGTTAGCTTCAGTAAATCTATAACTAGCCTGAAAATCTGACTGTATATGGTTCACTGTGAAATGCATGGTTTATATGTCTGCTACACATCATACAACAAATGGGCACCCATATTTAGCCTCTGGACTAAGAACTTATCCGAACCCCCAGACACTGGACAAATTTTGTCCGTGGTTAAGCTATTTTATCCACTGGACAAATTTTGAACAACTGAACAGAAGTTATCCAGTGGATACAGAATTTATCCAGTGCCACAGTGGATAACTTTATCCAGCCTTTTGAACAACCCAGCCCTGATGATCTGAGAAATGCTTCAAATGGATATAATCACCAAAACTTAATGTATAATATCTTACTTGACCCAATTAAACTTGACCAACAAACAGGGCATCCCTAGCCAAATTCATCAGATGGGACACAAAAAGTATTTTGACTATGTCACATACATGTATATTCATGTGTCTGTCCCAGTCTGCACCAAAAACATTTTCAACTACTAGTCTGAAGACCAATATTCTGAAATTTTTCTTATTGGTCAAATCAAAGTTTTGAAAATCTTACTAGTCCGAATGAATTTTTACTAGTCTGGGGCATCAGACTAGAGGCTAATTACCGTGCAGACTGCAGTGTCCCTAGACTAGTCAGGAACCTTGTTATTGGTTGTCTTATACTCTTATATCATATTTTAATGCTTCCTGTTTTTTGGCGAGTTGATGTCTTATCTTTAATAATTTCTTAATCTATTCATATTTTTTATGTATCACAAAATTTGAGAGCTTGTCTTTCAAATGTAATATTGTATATGATAAACTATATACATGATATATATAACTGTCTATTGTTGAACTGTGTGGTCCGAGATTTTCGTTTTTCACAAATATAGTCCCTAGTGTTGACAGTGGGTTACTTGCCATTAATTTTTATACCCCTTCCAAATTTATTTCTCCATGTTTAATGCCTCAAATTGCAAGCAGGGGGGGGCGAAATTACACTGTTGAAAAAATTGGTTCCAGAATTTTAAAGGGATGTAGTGATTTGGTCCAGCTGAAAAAAGGTTAAAAATTAGCACTTCAGAAGCTGTCGAAAGATTTCAAAATGCCCTAAACATAAAATTGTCCATATTTTGAGTTCGAGGCGATGAAGTTTTCTATAATTTTGATATAATTTGTCCCAAAAGTAGTACAACACACTGTGAAAATGTCATTGAGAAAGTGCAGGTGGGATTTTTTAAATTTTCATTTATTGTCTAAAAGAAATGCACTACCAAATAATTGTGGTCTCGGACCTAAGAGGTGAAATCTGTAAATATAGAATCTGTACTTTGGCAACTTCCTTAAATGATTTGATGGTGTCAATTTGTCAAATAGCATGAAAATAAAGGATTTAAAATTTTATTTTATAGAATTTGCATTTTTTAATGTAAATATGTGGCACGACCTAAATTGACCCTAAATTTTTTCCAGTCTTACTTGGCCTAAGACCCTTTTAAACTAATATGATATGTTATTTGTAACTTTTCTTACAATTTAGAGTACATTCAATACATATGTAAGGATTATTTATAACCAAAAAGCTTCACAAATTTAAAATTGCTGGAAAATATTACATCTTCATGTAAGGCTCCCCTTCATTGAAAAACCTCAATTTTTAGGCGCATGCTCATATAAATTTGACTTTTGAATAATTATGCTCAGACTGATAAATCAAATGAGTACTCTATTGCTTTTAATACATGTTAAATTATATAATAAGGTATTTAAAAAGTATATTTTGCAATATTTTAATTTTTAAAGCCCCAAATGTTGATAGTTGAAATTTTTCAATTTTAACATCAAAATTTAATACACAAAGATGAGTATAGAATTTAACATGTAACGATGTTGTCTATGATATATATCCTATTGTTATGAAACTTTGTAAGCAGTGTTATGATTTATTAATCTTTGGTCATACCAAGTTTTTTGAAGATTGGTCAACTCTTTCTATCCTATTAGGTCCGAGACCCCAATTGTCGTCCCTTGATTTTCGTTGTCCACAAATGTAGTCCCTAGTGTTGACAGTGGGTTACATGCCATTAATTTTTATACCCCTTCCAAATTGCAAGTTCTTAGGGGGGTGAAATTACACTGTTAAAAAAATTGGGTCCAGAATTTTAAAGGAAAGTAGTGATTTGGTCCAGCTGAAAAAAGGTTAAAAATTAGCACTTCAGAAGCTGTCGAAAGATTTCAAAATGCCCTAAACATAAAATTGTCCATATTTTGAGTTAGAGCCGATGAAGTTTTCTATAATTTTGATATAATTTGTCCCAAAAGTAGTACAACACACTGTGAAAATTTCATTGAGAAAGTGCAGGTGGGATTTTTTAAATTTTCATTTATTGTCTAAAAGAAATGCACTACCAAATAATTGTGGTCTCGGACCTAAGAGGTGAAATCTGTAAATATAGAATCTGTACTTTGGCAACTTCCTTAAATGATTTGATGGTGTCAATTTGTCAAATAGCATGAAAATAAAGGATTTAAACTTTTATTTTATAGAATTTGCATTTTTTAATGTAAATATGTGGCACGACCTAAATTGACCCTAAATTTTTTCCAGTCTTACTTGGCCTAAGACCCTTTTAAACTAATATGATATGTTATTTGTAACTTTTCTTACAATTTAGAGTACATTCAATACATATGTAAGGATTATTTATAACCAAAAAGCTTCACAAATTTAAAATTGCTGGAAAATATTACATCTTCATGTAAGGCTCCCCTTCATTGAAAAACCTCAATTTTTAGGCGCATGCTCATATAAATTTGACTTTTGAATAATTATGCTCAGACTGATAAATCAAATGAGTACTCTATTGCTTTTAATACATGTTAAATTATATAATAAGGTATTTAAAAAGTATATTTTGCAATATTTTAATTTTTAAAGCCCCAAATGTTGATAGTTGAAATTTTTCAATTTTAACATCAAAATTTAATACACAAAGATGAGTATAGAATTTAACATGTCAAAAGATTTCAAGAGGCCCTAAACATAAAATAGTCCATACATGTATTTTGATTTAGAGCCGATGAAGTTTTCTATAATTTTGATATAATTTGTCCCAAAAGTAGTTAAACACACTGTGAAAATTTCATTGAGAAAGCGCAGGTGGGATTTTTTTAATTTTCATTATAAATGTTCTAAAAGAAATGCACTACAAAATAATTGTGGTCTCGGACCGTCTGCTGCCCTCTAGATCTCTTTTGGTTGTTGGTGTTAGGTTGCTGTCTTAATGGCATTTATATATATCACTCTGCATGTCTATGTGAAGTATGTCCTTTTAATGTTAAAACAAGCATGTCAAGGAATTATTTAAATCTGGAATAATTTTGAATTATGAAAATTGATAAGAAATATACATGATGACATGCATATATATATATATATATACATGTATGTAACACAACAAAGGAGGGTTAGCCATGCATGCATAGATAAGGGATGTCTGCATGTAGCATGTTTAGCTAGGTTAGTTTTCATCATACATATCGAATCAATTTTCCAGAATTCAAAATTAATCCAGATTCAAATAACGCCATGTTTTAATGTAAAAGGATGGGTGAAAGCTTCTTTAGACTTCGGATAGTAGCAGCAAAATTTTGGGAGTCTGATGCAATCACAGAGGTCAAACCCTTAAAAGTTTGGACAAGTTTTGACACAATAATCTTTATTCAAGCTTGATACTGTCTGAATTTTCATTGTGATCAATTTTTGACTCAACATAGGTTTCTGACACAAAATAAATGTGGTCATGATCAAAGATCTTAAAAATTGGAAATGGGACGTTGAATTTACCTAGTATGTTCAGTCAGTCTCAGATACTTAAAATCAAACAACAACAACAAAGTTAGATTCAGTATACAACTGAACTAGTTGAATTTTTACTTGTCTGATAACATTTTTGTTTGCTTTGGAGATTCCATATATTGTCAAGTTATTGGAATTCCAATGGGGACTAACTGTGCACCACTTATTGCGGACCTGTTTTGTATGAGTTACAATTTATGACTAAAATCAGCAAAGACCCATTGAAACAACATTTGATACAAAAATTTAACAATACCTTTAGATATTTGGATGATACATGTATATAGGCTCTCAATAATGACGACTTCTGTATGTATACTAAAGACATTTATCCTGTTGAACTTACTTTAAATAAAGCTAATACTAACAATGACCACTGCCTTTTCCTCTATCTTGATATTTATATGAGTATATCATTAACGGGAAGCTTAATACAAAAATTTAGGATAAGAGAAGATTTTTCATTTCCTATCGTTAATCATCCATTTTTGGATGGTGACGTTCCCTTGTCACCATCTTATGGTGTTTATATATCTCAACTTGTTCCATTTGCTCGTGTTTGTAACAACGTATTAGATTTTATAGTGAGAAATATATGAATTACAGAAAAATTATTACACCAGGGTTTTCGATTTCACAAACTTGTGAAAACATTTACTAAATTTTATTATTAGTATGATGAAATCATTCGTAAATATAACTCAACATGCAGACATCTTATACACAGCTGCTGATACGTTCGGGGATTTCACATCCAATGTTTTATGGTAATATTCTTTACAAAGCACAAAAATGTCAGTATTCACCTCAAAAGCTAACAAAACTTTTAAACAGACTTATTAAGAAGGGATATAGTTACGATACTATTGTCAGGTCATTAAAGATTGTATATTTTGGATTTAATATTGATTCACTTATAGCCATAGGGTCTTTGCATTGGAATTAAACATATTTATTCTAAAACCAGTTGTTGACATGACACGGGTTATGTTCTTCTCATATATTTCATGATGGTATAATATTTAACCCCTAACAGGAGGGATTGTGCCTGATATTCATATGATGAAGACATAATCTTTCAATCAGTTTAATTGAGGTCTGGAGCTGGCATGTCAGTAACTGCTAGTAGTCTGTTGTTATTTATGTATTATTGTCATTTTGTTTATTTTCTTTTGTGTTTGTTTCATATATATTCTGACATCAGACTCAGACTTTCCTTAAAATGAGTTTGACTGCGATTTGTTGTGCGATTGTTTTTTCTACATTGGCTAGAGGTATAGGGGGTGGGTTGAGATCTCAAAAAACATGTTAACCCAGCAGCAATTTTGTGCCTGTCCCAAGTCAGGAGCCTCTGGCCTCTATTAGTCTTTTATGCTTTTTAATTTTAGTTTCTTGTCCATAATTCAGGGTTTAGTATGACCTCCATTATCACTGAACTAGTATACATATTTGTTTAGGGGCCAGCTGAAGGACGCCTCTGAGTGCGGGAGTTTCTCTCTGCATTGAAGACCCATTGGTGGCCCTCGGCTGTTGTCTGCTCTATGGTCAGGTTGTTGTCTCTTAGACACATTCCCCATTTCCCTTCTCAATTTTATAGTATACAGATTTGTTAAGGGGTCAGCTGAAGGACGACTTCAGGTGCCAGGTACAGGAGTTTCTCGCTGCATTAAAGACCCATTGGTGGCCTTTGTTTGTTGTCTGCTGTATTGTCAGGTTTTTGTCGCTTTGAAAACATTCCCCATTTTCATTCTCAAATTCATGTACAAAAAAACACCAACATTTTTATTTTAGTTGAAATCAAACAAAGTCATTTGAAAGTTTAATTTTGGACTGACCTTTCAAACCTTAATATGGACTTATTTGACAACAGGGCCCAAAATAAAGAATCTAAATGCACGTTAACATTCGTCATATCATAGACCCATTTCAATTCAGTTTTGATGAAATCAAACAAAGTTTACTGTTTAACTTAATTTTTGACCCTTTGGACCTCAACGAAACCAATTTAAAATGGACCCCAAAATCCAAAATAGTAATACAAGGTTAGAACCCTAAAATATTATAGACTTTAAATTAATTCCATTGGTTAAAAGATTTGTAAAATTGAGAAAGGAAATGGTGAATATGTCAAAGCGACAACCACCCGACCATAGAGCAAACAACAGCCGAAGGCAACCAATGGGTCTTCAATGTAGCGAGAATTCCCGCACCCGTATCTATTTTCAATAGAAGTTTCTTTGTTATTGCACAATACTGTGAGGATGCAGTTGCACAAATACATGTACAATGTACATTGTTTTTATACTCTTTTTACTCATTTGAATGCCTGTTTTTGGTTTATGATGTTGAGTTCATATAATAATCTTCTCCTTCTACTTCTTTGGAAGTCCACCCTATTTTATTTGTCACAGCATTAAAAATATATCTAGTTTTAGATCATGTTTAAAAATGTGTATTTGTTATAAAATATTAAAACTTTATTAAGTTTAAAAGTATATGTAACTTTGTTTTAAAAATAGTAAAACAAAAATAATAAGGATAAAAGGTAAAACTTATATTTACACTATACAGATCATACTGTATAATCATAATTATAAAGAATTTCAAAATTTAGACCAACTCCTCTAATGCACATAATGCATGGCCCATATCCCCCATAGACAAAAGAGCTGAAAACTTGGCAGGTCTGTGACTGGGGTATGACTGGCCCCCTTATAAAAGCCAGTGTTGGTTAATACGACGTACCCATACAGATATACATGTATATACAGAATATAGTGTCCTCTGTTGTTCTCCTTTAAACATTGTTTTGAACATGTACATCATCTTTTTAATTAATTCAGTGTTTATTCTAATTATACAGTTTGTATTTATACATGCGTATGCATGGTTTACCATGATGTGTTTACCTTCTGTAAAGTTTCAATGTGACAAAAATTTTTTTGGTTATTGTGATCATGATGACTTTAACATGTTTAAATACATGTAAATCTTTTAATTTAAAAGGTGATAATATCTTAATCTTGTTAATGATTTTTATGTTATAATCTATTACTTAGATACACATTTTATAAATAACATGTTGAAAATCTGATTGACCTAGATTTTGAAATTTCATATAATCCTTATTTGAAATATAAAATGTCTTGGTATTTCTATTGTTGATAAACAAATGCAGCTGACCATATCCATATATCAGCCATCCACAAATCATTGTCAATACATGAATAGGTTCAAAACAAGCCCAAACACAACATGCATCATGCCTAGAAATAAATCAATCAAAAAACTTTTTCACAAAATAAAAAAAATACCGATGTTTTTTTCACTTTAATATTATCTTACCGAGTTTTGTGAATTGTTATTGCGACCAGTTTTGTTGTATGCAACACTTTGAGCAGACGAGTTTCTGTGATAATTATTTTCGCCGTTGTCTGATCTCATTCGGATGCCTGTGCTGTATCTCTTTTTCCTTGTATCACTCATGTTGTATATATAGTCACCTGTAGAAATAGGTTAGGTCATCAGTCAAACAGTCAATCTTACACCTGATATCAAATGCACTTTTCTATTTTTGGAAGATCAACTATTTATCAGTGCAGACCTGTTAACCGGAAGTGGACCGCGGTTAGGAAAATAAATAGTAAGTTTATATCAAAATATTATAATGATGAATGAATTTATAACAAGACCATTCTTTGAAACCCTGGCGACATACATTTACATCTTGCTGCATCAGAAGCTGCTAAAAAATTACAAATATTTCGACACAAAATTCGGAATTCGTTCCGAAAATAAAAAATCGTTCGGAATGTCTCTATAACATTTCAGCGCAAAATTTCGAAAACTTTTCCATCTGACAATGCAAGAAAATTCAGAAGATAATTCATATGAACATATGATAAAGCAGTCGGTAATTTAAAGATATATATTTATCGACAAATAATTACAGCTAATGACATATATGAGACAAGCTAGTGATGATAGAAACCAGTTTGACTGACAGTCAGAAAATATTATTGTCGTGTCATGAATACAGTCGTTGGACAAAAGTGAGTTTCCACTCAAAAAATGTCCTATCATTTCAACTAAAATCAATATTTTTCAAAGTATGTTTTTGTATGTCATTCGCTTTTGTATCAACCACATTTCGTCGGTTTCCACTGCACAGGCGTACATAGTCCGAGATTACTCTGATACCAACAGCTGTTTTGCCAGACAAGCTGAGGCTGTGGGACGTCAGAGAAATCTCTGACTAAGGGTACATTTATGGCATGTTTTTCGGTTTCTATATTTGGAACAACGACAACACTACAATGTGACAAATGCTTGAGGACAAGTATATGACATATTTAAAGTCACTTTTAAAGACATTTATAAGAACTGACCAATTAAATTATCCTGTTGAGCCATTTTTATTTAATGTCGAAAATATGTGTCACTAGAATAGTTGTTGAGAAAAATTCTGAGGGGTGACATGAAGTATAGCTATATTTTCCGCCCTTTCAGACACCAGATCTTCAAGACATGTGACTGTCATGTTGTTGTTTTTTGTCATTTTCATTACAAACCAGCGAGTTAAAATTATCATGGTTCTTTAATCTTATATAAAATGGCATGGCATGTCACTATACAAATCCTTGAAAATCCATTTATTTAATATTCTATTGACAATTCTTTTTATACATCCTTGATGCATAGATATGAAAAAAGTCTTAATTTTTTAAACCGAGTGCATATCTAAAAAAAATCACAATGCTACAATTTTCAGCACATGAAACACCAACCTAAAACTATTTACTAGTTATTTTTAGTACTGAAAAATATTTATAACTTTTTTTATGATTCAAACTATCAGCAGAACCATGACTTTAGAAAATGCTTATTTCTGGACTTTAAAGTAATTTCCCTTCCGTGTACTGATCCGATTTTTATACATACGATAATTCCAAAGTAATCTGAAACAGTAAAAAATCGCAGTAAGCCTTGACAAAAAAATCTAGATATATAAAAACATTCGACAGAACATGCTTTTAAAATTTGAGTAAACACCTGAAGAAAAAATCAACAGTGAAAATTGTTATTAGTACGAAAACACATCACACGAGGATATATATATACATGTGTATACATGTGCTATGAACAAAACTCCATTTTTAAAGATTGACTGTCTGTTTCAGCAATATTTAGATCCTGCATGTATCAGGAAAACAGTTTTTAAAATAGTTTGTTTTGATTTGACAACTTTTAATTATGATGACATTTTAAGGTACTTAAGTGTAAACATTGTTTTATCAGAGACATATATAGATTATAATGCGTTATTGCTGTGATTTCCAACAAAATTGTTATTGGTCTATATTGTACATGTAGTTTGGAATCTGCTGAAAAGCCGCTGATATAAAACTTAAAGGGAGCATAATGAGATACATCATACATATACAATGTACCAGCATTCTAACAATCTTTTATACAAAGGGCTCAAACTTTTCATCAGTTTATCAACCAATTATATTTTACAAATAAAAAAATGTGATTATTCCATCTCATTACTCTCTCTTTCATGATTGATTGATTGATTAATTGATAAGTGTTTAACGCCCCTTCAACATTGTTGGTCAGTTTTAATTGGTTGAAGAAGCTAGAGAGAACCACCAACATACAGTAGGGAAACTGACAATCCTAGTCAATTAAGATAGAGAGAACCACCAACATACAGTAGGGAAACTGACAATCCTAGTCAATTAAGATAGAGAGAACCACCAACATACAGTAGGGAAACTGACAATCCTAGTCAATTAAGATAGAGAGAACCACCAACATACAGTAGGGAAACTGACAATCCTAGTCAATTAAGATAGAGAGAACCACCAACATACAGTAGGGAAACTGACAATCCTAGTCAATAAAGATAGAGAGAACCACCAACATACAGTAGGGAAACTGACAATCCTAGTCAATTAAGATAGAGAGAACCACCAACATACAGTAGGGAAACTGACAATCCTAGTCAATTAAGATAGAGAGAACCACCAACATACAGTAGGGAAACTGACAATCCTAGTCAATTAAGATAGAGAGAACCACCAACATACAGTAGGGAAACTGACAATCCTAGTCAATTAAGATAGAGAGAACCACCAACATACAGTAGGGAAACTGACAATCCTAGTCAATTAAGATAGAGAGAACCACCAACATACAGTAGGGAAACTGACAATCCTAGTCAATTAAGATAGAGAGAACCACCAACATACAGTAGGGAAACTGACAATCCTAGTCAATTAAGATAGAGAGAACCACCAACATACAGTAGGGAAACTGACAATCCTAGTCAATTAAGATAGAGAGAACCACCAACATACAGTAGGGAAACTGACAATCCTAGTCAATTAAGATAGAGAGAACCACCAACATACAGTAGGGAAACTGACAATCCTAGTCAATTAAGATAGAGAGAACCACCAACATACAGTAGGGAAACTGACAATCCTAGTCAATTAAGATAGAGAGAACCACCAACATACAGTAGGGAAACTGACAATCCTAGTCAATAAAGATAGAGAGAACCACCAACATACAGTAGGGAAACTGACAATCCTAGTCAATAAAGATAGAGAGAACCACCAACATACAGTAGGGAAACTGACAATCCTAGTCAATTAAGATAGAGAGAACCACCAACATACAGTAGGGAAACTGACAATCCTAGTCAATAAAGATTGGAGTGTGCCTCTCAAAATTTGGAACTCACAACCTCAGTGTTGACTGGCTAGTGTTACTTTAGTTTGACCAACATAAACCAACCTTGGCCACAGAGGCCTTTTGTCAATTATGATGATAGCAGCCATCTGTTAAACTGATCAATGTATTTAGCTTATTATGTTTGCCTATTTTTCAGTACTTGTAGTTTCCATTTAAAATAAGTAAAAACATCTTAGTGGTATGTACAGAACCTTTGTAGTCTCAGTTTCATTATTATAAGATAAAGGACAAGGTACGATAAGCATCAGAGAACGGCAACCTTCCTTTCACCGGAACACAATAAAATCATTATTTTTTCAAGTGTCTACACTAAGACCATTGTTGATATCAATATAAACTTATTTGGAGAGGGGGCCAAAAATAGCCCTTATCATACCTTGTCCTTTGTCCATTCATAATCCAATCAAGATGTCACATTTACTTTTCCAACATTTAAATAAATACATTTATGGTTATTTATTTGATCTGGTTTCATTATTTCTACCGTACGGTATTTAAAAAAAAACATGCAGTTATTTATTTGCCACTGATATTTTTGTCTTTTGTAGAAGAAATTTTTGATAGAAGTAAAACAGAATTACACATTACTTGTTCAAGAATGGAACTTGTTAAACAAAGAAATAGGAGAGAAACTTAAGTCCAAGGTAAAGTAATGCTTTTTAAAAAGTACCTTTGTTAAGGTTTTCATAAATCAAAGTAGTTTAGTACATATAGTTATGTTCTAATTATTAATTTATGGAAAGTAAATTTAATTATGCCATAAGGGTATAAAAAGCTGAACTATTGTAACTTTATACAAGAGTATTCATCATATATATAGACCTCTTGATTTCATTTTTGTTGTTGTCATTGAATGGCTATTTTATTGACCTATTATGCTATATCCCACATGTCCTTATATGAAAAATAAACAATTTGATACATAAAAAGACTAACAAGAATTACCCAAACAATTGGACTGCACAATAGACCACACCAAATCAACCACCACAACCATAAATAGCCCGACTTAGCACAGGTGAAATAAATAATCTTTTTAGCCAATGTACTTTGTCCTCTTGGAGTAAGTTCACAAATAATTAAATTCCATGACAACTATCTAGGGATTTATTCTTTAAGAAGGAATATAAAACCCACTCTGACTCAGTTTAAGGAAGATTATACACCAGGACATTTCACAGGAAAATTCTGCACACTATTAAATCATTAATGAAACCTTACACATGGACAGGGTTCTCACTAAGGTGAGTCCATGAGTTCTGGACTTGTGAAAATACATACCTGCCAAGTTTTCAAAATGCCCATGGGGGTTTTGCATGCAAGATGTCTGCCATACCCCTAAAAAACTGTCAAGGGGGCCTTCATATACAGTGTAATGTTGTTTTTAGGCTTCTTCATACTTTTATAAGCCTCAATTCATTGAAAAATTAATTGTTTTGTTAAAATTGTGGACATAATTGCTCTTTAAAAATTTCAATTTGGGAGCCTCCATGGGGGAAATCCCCCGCAAATAGTGACAGTTGGCAGGTATGAAAATCTGTCTGGACTCGCCATTTGCAAAACTAAATCTAAATTTAATGTCATTTCATTGGTCTATTATGCATGTTAGGTCATGGAGACTTAAATGATAAATAATTTTGCAATGATATATAGCTTCTCTTACTGTTGGACTCACCATGGCCAAAAATGACAAATCCTGGACTCGCCTTTAAAAATTCTTAGCGAGAACCCAGCATGGACAAGATGTAGTGTGAATAAACAAGTTTTACACTGCCATTGCCTATCTAGACCATACCTCTCAAGCACAAAACAACAGCTACTCAGTGCATAATCATATATATCTACATCAAAAGAAAATTACAAAATGCTTGTTGATACTAACTTAACTTTATTACATCAAATTTGCCTCATTTTCTTGGTTATGATCCATACTTTATATAGAAACTTGCTGTTAACTAATGTTGAAGTTAATTTTTTGCCCTAATGGATAAGCAGCTTGCATTTAGTATTTACAAACCATATTTGTACATGAGTTATCTCCCATGCACCACAAATTTTATATGAATCAGAAGAATATTACAAAATACTTGTAGATTCTGATGATCAATAACAGCCTTATGCATCAAATGGAATAGTTACTTTTAAAGATGTCATAAGATGTAATATTTATACCACAATAAGACAGCATTTTTTAAACTTCCCGCCTAATATTATAGGTGACATTATGCTTTCCAGTCTATTGGTAATTTTTTTGGTTTGGTCTATTGTAGTTTACAAAGTTGTGGCTTCATCAACTAAAAACAAAGTCTCTTTTTTTTAACCTGAGGCCCCTCATTTGTGTACAAGTTTGTTATAAATAATCAGAAATTGTGTATTTAAATACCTTTGCAATCAAATAAAAAAAGAACCCACTACTCAATGATATCATCTACAGTTTTGTGTATTTTTTAAAGAACACATGGACAGTTGACAAAGAAGATCTCTCTCAGTTAGCAGCAGAAATTGCACAATTGAAAGAAAATTTACCCAAAGTCCTGAATAAAAATGTCCTCACAGCTGCATCTAAGATAAATCTCATTGAGGAAGGTAAATACTATTAAAATTTATCACTAAAGTTATGGTACCAAAATTGCACCTATATTTTTATGATCTAGAAAAAAGTTTTCATTCTGTATTTATTTTGCAAATGTATCCTTTTAAAATAACTATATGGTTCCATAAATTTAATTTTAAATTCATAATGAATCATAGAAAACGGGTTTGAACTGACCTCCAAAAAGGAAAAAAGATTCTGTAAAGTTTAAGTTTATTTTGTTCATTGTCTACACAGTCCAATTATACATTTTTAGACAGCTTCATTTAAATGGCTTTGATTAAAAATGGTAATTTAATACCTAATTTATTTTTGTTCAGAATTGCAGAACACTAAGAAGCTTGCAGAGTCTAAACAGTTAGAAGCTTCTCAATGGAAAGCTCGATGTGAAGTTGCAACAGCTGACTGTCAAAAAGAAAAAGAGGTTGGTATCTTTCTTGTCTGCAAAGACTGAGATTAAGTTTCCATTGAGTTGTTTAAAATATCAATTCAGGTTTCTGAACTTTGAATTTTCAAGCCTCTTCCTAACAGACTTTTATACTACAGATTTGAAAGCATATTTTATTTGCAGAGAATATATTTTACAGCAAATTATTTTTTTTACTGGCATTCAACTACTTTTAAGTTTAAAACTTGATCCCTGGTTGGGTTCCTTCCTTTGCCATCTGTAGAACTTCCCAAAGTTCTGTTATCACAGCAATATTTGTTTTTGTGTCACCAACCACCAATTGAGATAATGTGGATTTGACACATTCAGTGGAGGATTCAGAAATTTTAATAAGTAGGGGCCTGCTCCGGTCATGCTCCAGTGGTTACCTTTATAATCAACAAAATTTTCCCCAGAAAATGGGGATGGGGGGCCTGGAACCTCTGGACCTCTTTCTAAATCCAACTCTGATAGTTTAAAGCTCACATTATCCATATTAATTGAATACTATGTATTATAAGGGACATATCTATAAGGAACTGTGATATTAGGCATTTGCCTCATACATTTTGTACATGAAATAATTAAATTTCTAATCTTTAATTAAAATTTTGAGTCAACTATGTAGTTTAAATATATATAATACAATTTTGTTGATAGGAGAATATAAAATTGAAATGTGAAGTTCAGGAGCTGACTCAGCAGTTATCTCAACAGTCTGACTATTGCTCCAGCCTAGGGTCAGCCTGCTGTACACTGCTGTGGAGAGTATCAAAGAATGAAGAGAGTATACAGTCAATACTTGTTGGGGTAAGGACTTAAAATCAGGTGTCCAGGGTTGAAGGAGGGACATCTAACTAGTGTTTAAATGAGAACTTTTTTGGACTTTTGAATATAAAAAAATAAAAAAATATTAGACATTATTTTATCATTTTAGCTCACCTGCCCCACAAGGCCAAGTGAGCTTTTCTCCTCACTTAGCCTCCGTTGTTGTCGTCGTCTGTTAACTTTTATAAAGATCTTCTTCTTTGAAACTTTTAGGCCAAATTAAACCAAACTTGGCCTATATCAACCTTAGGGTATTTAGTTTGTAATTTGTATCCAATGACCCTGCCAATAATCCAAGATGGCCACCATGGCTAAAAATAGAACATGAGGGTTAAATGCAGTTTTTGGGATATATCTCTGAAACTGAAGCATTTAGAGCTAATCTGACACAGGTATAAATGTTTATCAGGTAAATTTCTTTCTGTCTTGAAATTTTCAGACGCATCAAACAACCTGTTGTTGGGTTGCTGCCTCTGAATTGTTAATTTTAAGGAAATGTTACAGTTTTTGGTTGTTATCTTAAATATTATACTAGATAGAGATAAACTGTAAACAGCAAAATTGTTCATCAAAGTAAGCTATTCAAATAAGTAAGCATGATCAAAACTGTCAATTGATCCCTTCAGGAGGTATTGCCCTTTAAAGTTAATTTTTAACAATGTTTTGTAAAAGTTTTGTAATCTTTTACAAATATCTTCTTCTCTGAAACTACTGAGACAAATTTAACCAAACTTGAACACAATCTATTAAAAAATCTGTCTGATTACCTACCTGCTAACTTACACGGCTGACATGACTAAAAATTGAACATAGTGGTAACATTCAGTTTTTGGTTTAAATATCTGAAATTAAAGCAAAAGTATAAGGATTGCATTTTTCATTTTTGCCCTTTAAAGTCAGCTTTTTACAATTTTTCGGAACTTTTTGTAATCTTTTACAAAAATCTTCTCTGAAAGAGCAAGAATGTTCAGTAAAGTAAGATCTACAAATAAGTAAGCACGACTAAAATTGTCAATTGACCCCATAAAAACACAATTTTGACATGAATTCTATTTTTGTCTTATATACTGTAGAGAGTTGTTTGATATGCAATGCAGCATATAGATCAAGGTGAGCAACACAGGCTCTTGAGAGCCTTTAGTAGAGTTTTCCTTACATATTTTCCTTCGGGCTTACAACTCCTTGTGAACATCCTTACTTTGGGATCTATGTTTTTCATTTAGATATGAGCTAAGTCCTTTTATTTTTACAAAAACTATCTCATGCAAGGTGCTTTAATATGTGCAAAATATAATTTTTCAGTATTAAAGCCTTGATTGATATTAATTTCTTTTTAAATTTAAATATTTAAATGGAATCATAGTGACAACACAAGTAAAACTTCTTCAATGAAAATGTTATTTATTTATTAACATAATATTTCAAAATATTGAAAAGCTTAACAAATGTAACTTTTTTATCAGTTTCAAGGGCCAATAACTCTTACCATACCTCCTCATAGTTAGCTTCATACTGGTCAGTTTACTAGTTACATGAAGTTGTTTCCGATGTGGACTCCTTCTTTTCCACAAATACTGTAAATTCAGACATTATTGCAATGATTCTGTTAATGCAACTAATTATAATAGGTGAATATCACAATAGTAAGAACTCACATTTTTATCTTATCATATAACTGTGTTCAGATTTTCCTGAAATCACAAATATTTATCTTGCATTTTTATAGATATTAGAAGATGTTTTTAACTAGAAATATAAATCCATTTTTTTTTACATTATTTTCATAATATTATGATTTGTATTTCCAGTCTAAGATTGATGAGTTTTTGTGTCTGGTTTCCAACACCTTAGAAAGTTATTTATCTGCCTACAAAGAAGAGTGGCCACAGGATACCAGTGAGGAACAGAGCTTTATATTAGCTCTTTGTGGAATCATAACAAGTAAGTATGTGAATATTTCTCATCAAGTCTAAACCTCTAAACCTAATCCACAGTTTGTTTTTTAGCCATGGCAAAAAAAAAAAGAGGGATGTTGGTGGCAATTTTTTGCAAAAAATGGAATTTAGTTTATTTCTTTTGTGTTTTATTTGAATAAAAAAAAAACTAATAAAAAAATTAAAAAAATCAACACCCCTAAAATTGATTTTTGAATTATAACCGTAAGTTTTTCTGTGACTTTAATACTATTGATGCTACAATAGAGGATAATAAACATTTTTCGTGATATACTGTCATTAAATTTTTAGATTGGAAAATCATCCAAAGTAATTGTTTTATGATGAAGACTAGTTTAGATTTTTTATAAAAGCCTTTAATTTTAGAAAATTAGTCACAACCATAAAAGACCATTCAAATTCAATTTTACAGCGTGATTCCACAGTTATTTCCCTTGAGATTTTGGTATTTAAATTCTTGCAATAAATGAGGTACACAAGAGCTACTGGATATTTTTAGGTCTACCATTATTTGCTAAATTTCTTTTCTTCTCATTCTTTGATAAGACATAGCTGCCTCAGCCCTTGGTAGAGACTTCTTGGTGACGAATCAGTATGGCAGACAGCTAATAGACACATATCTAAAAGTCCTATCAGAAGCTCCAAATGGAAAAGCTGCTAAGCTGAAAAAGTAAGGATCAAATAAATTTGAGAAAACAGAGATGTTTATTAAATTTTATTTAATACATTTGTTACAATGAAATAAATTATTGTTCCAGTGGAATAAAAACTTGATAATTTCATTCCTCTGACTCAAACAACAATTGTGATGTCAAAATGTTGTTGCTGATATTGCATTAAAAGAAATTGAGAATGCGCAGGAAAAGATATAGTTTCTTGCATTTTCAACTTTATTCCCCAAAAGTCAATGTAGTATAAAGAATAACTAATTCAAGAATTAAATATGCTTGGACTCTTAATGACTAAAGAAATATGGTGCGAAAATACCAATTTCAACCAATCTGTGGGGAGACTATACATGTATGAGAAATATAATAGGTGGGATATCAATCTGTGGGGAAACTATACATGTATGAGGAATAGAATATGTGGGGAAACTATACATGTATGAGGAATAGAATATGTGGGGAAACTATACATGTATGAGGAATAGAATATGTGGGGAAACTTTACATGTATGAGGAATAGAATATGTGGGATATAAGCCAACAATACATGTATGAGGAATAGAATATGTGGGATATAAGCCAATTAAACAGCATCCCAATGACAGAAAAAACAAAGATATGCATACTTTTACAATTCTTATGGAATCATTGATTACACTACATCTCTTTTTATTAAAACATACAAATTATTTCATGAAATTATATTACATCAAATTGGTAAAAAGGGAATAATTATTGACTTTTATTTTCCAGTTTAATTCTGATGTCTTTATACAATATAAGTATTAATCAGAAGGGAATTAAGTACATCTGCACCAAGAAAGGATTGCTGTCTTTATTGTCCTGGATTTTACAAGGTGTGTTTAGTTCAGTTATTGTCCTGGATTTTACAAGGTGTGTTTAGTTATTGTCCTGGATTTACAAGGTGTGTTTAGTTCAGTTATTGAGCGAGTTCAAGCAATATGCTTCCATGAAACAAATTATTATCAAGGTAAATAATTAATTCAGAGAAGAGAAAAGAAAATATTACCAATCTGACCACAAGTAATGGGTTAGTTGATGATAGGTAATATAAAACTATGTTTTAATTTTAGGCAATTTATAGTTCTAAAATTTTGAATTCAATGATAACTTTTGATTCCAATCATTTTGAAAACATGATAAACTCACGGACACTTGTTTCTTGTTATATTTCTTCTGTTTTGCTATATGCAGACTTATTTTTTGTATATTTTAGGACATTTCAAATACAAAAATTACAATAAATTAGTTGATTATTTAAACATATTCTTTTGATAAACAAACAAACAAACCATGATAAAATGTGAGAGTGAAATATTATTCTGCACTATTTTAAGATGAGAAGATTGTGGATAACAGAGTTAACTCCCTTAGACTTATCCAATCCATTATATGTGAGGACGTGAATATCAGTCTGATACATGAATTAGAAGAAGCTGTAAGTCACTCTTTAATTATTTAGGATTTATTATGTTTTAAACATAATTCAGAATCAATATTTGTCTGTTTTCCTAATACTTAGATATATTTAAAATAATTTTTTTACCTACAATGTTGCATAACTGCAAAATTTAAGTGATATTGACTTTGCTGGATCTTTATCCATGTATGGATAATAAAAAAACACACAATTTACAAATGTATTTATATATATATGAAGATGATTGTTGTTGAAACAACTCCCAAACAGAGACCAACTGAAGTAGAAATTAGCAACTATAGGTCACAGTACTGCTCCAATAAGGAACTAAACCAATACCACATATCAAGCTATACAATGCTCTAAAAGGACAAACATAAAACAATACAAATGAGAAAATTAACAACTCAATATATGTGCAAAGCAAACAAAAAACAAAAATTATATACAACAACAAATTGGAAGCACTAAATGACAGGCTCCTGACTTTGTATTGTACATTGTATTGCCAAGGTCAGAGAAATATCAGTTAATTTTGTTTGTCTATTTAAAGTTTCTTAAATACTCAGAAACAATTTTATGCTTTATATTGTAGTTACCAAACCAAATGTTTGAAGAGATGTTACAAGAGAAGAACAGAGATATAAAAGAACTTGCTTTGGAGATACTTTCTGATATCCAGCAACATAAAACACATGAACAATAATGTTTTAAGTATATGCATTTGGCTATTTATCATGTTGATCAATGTGTGTGTTGTAGATGTTCCAGACCGTATGAGTATTTGGACCGTACGCGTACGGTCTAGACTGTATGCATACTTTTTCAAAATATGCATATGGTTGGACCGTACGTGTACGGTCTGGCTAATTCTAGGAAGTAAGTTTATTAGATACAAATGTAATTTACAGATCAACAAATCTTATATCTCAAATTAATATGAAAAGTTCAATTGATATTGAAATGAAAACTTAATATTTTAACTTTTTAAAAAGGTCACGCTAGTTTAATCTGTTAATCTCCTGTAATTAGCATGTCAGTATTACATTAATTAAAGGACAGTACTCTCATTGAAACTGAAGTTAACAGATGTAAACAAAACGCATACGTAGGAGGACAATTGTTTTAGAATATTTGGGAACTTTACAAAAAGAATGCATATGCAAAGGAACATGCATGAACTGCAAACATGTAAATGTAAAATAAAAAAAAATAACATTCCTTGTGGTAGTAAGTGGCATCTTGAGTGAGAGTACAAAAATAGGATTCAGATATAGAATGAAACAAACATTTAATTTCAATTGTACGCTTATTCACTTTATCCATTTAATGTAAAAATAACATCTTGTAGAACTAAATAACATCTTGTAGAACTAAATAACATCTTGTAGAACTAAATAACATCTTGTAGAACTAAAACTACAAATGTTTGGTAATTGTTTTTTTTCCAATTTAACCCATATGATACCAAAACATGTATGGTCAGCTGTACCGTACGAGTTTACTCATACGGTCCGACCATACGCCTATGGTCAAACCGTACGAGTATACTTATATGGTCCGGACCTTACACGTACGGTCCAAATACTTGTATGGTCTGGAACATAAATATATTATTGATATTGGAAATTCATTTATATGACCATAAATACTTGATATGTAAACTTTGATCTGTAGAAAGTTGTTTTTTTGAGGAAAATGTCTGAATACCTATTTGATTTAATGAGAAATATAGCTAAGCTATTGTTGGTATCTTTAAATTCTTTATAAAAGTGATGAATATTTCCACATTGATGACAAATAAAAACTTGTTAGCAGAACATACAATCTTTCCATCTGATGTCTTATTCATTGCTTTGATTCTCAGAGTATATTTTGTTGTGTTTGCAACCCCCAAAAAAGAGATGATTTTTGTAAAAGTCTTAAAATGCCCCATATTAGGCTGGTGTTCAAAATTTCTTCATGTTTTAAAAAATAAACACAATATCAATACTTAATTATTTCATAGCTGAATACTACATTAACATTTAAAAAAACAAATGAAGCACCCTAGGTAGCTTGCCCTTTGAAATCAAATTCCATATTGGTTACTTTCTGGACTACATCTATAGTATCCTCTTGAACTTCATCTGAAAGTTTACAATACATGGATTAAAACAAGATGGTTGAGTACATAACTAAAATTCTGATGATGTCAGAAGGGCCCCTGTTATACAGTATTGAGTGAGACACAGACAGGAGATAGTTAGTTCAAACCCGGCCATAAATTATATAGTAGTTCAATATCATAAATTTGGTAACCAAGTAAAAATTCAAAGATGAGTTCATTAAATTCTGGCTGACTACTTTTTCTTGTAATGTGAATTCATGATTATTTCTCCTTGTATACCAGTTTTCGTGTGTTTGGAAGGTACAGATGAACCACGAATTCAAATGTTCAACAATTTTTTTTTTGCTTAAGGCTTTGTATGCAGAGATTGACAGAACCACACAATCAAATATCCACGAAAATGCAAGTTTTTCTCAGTCCACGAAATTGATATCCACTAAAATAAATGAATCCATAGTACTATGGTAGCATTGGTCCACATAATTTTTGATATAGAAAATCAACTTGGAATAGCATATATATATATATTAATGACTGAATAAATAGTCAACGATAAATCTTACGGGCGATGGATCATATAATTATGATTCAGTACACTACAAAAAAAAATTTAATATATAACAAGTCTAAAAGGGTACAACATCACCAAAAAAACACAATAAAATGAACAATATGTTAGATATTTCGGATAACAGATATCCTTCCTCGGTACTAACACGATGTCAAATGAATCATGTCAATATATTCAAATTAAGACACTATCAAAATCTTGAAATTTATAGCAAGTCTGTCGGCCTTTGACACGCGTTTCGTATACAAAAGACGCTCCAATAAAAAGTTTTGTAAACAGTTAATTTATATATAACCACATCAATATAATTCATGTCAACACAGAAGAGATGACTCCTGTGCTGGTGATTTCTTTTGGGAATAAAAACTCCACCAGAAGTGGCATTGTGTGTATGTACTCGAGATTCCGCCAATGTAGACGCACCCCTTGATTGACTGCAAGGGTACAGCGGATCCATGTACACTCCCTAAGGATTAATGGAGATGTGTCCTTTACAATATTATCCCACCACCAGAACAATCCCCACCCAACACCGCCCAAGGGAGCGTGTAGGACACCGGGAAGTCTGCATTCAAAATCATTCTTCTTAATTGTTGAAAATATTAGTTTAACAGCGATCACAAAACAATTCAGAATGAAATTAGTTTTTTCCATGATGATTACAGGTTTTTTTCTTTATTGCATTGCACGCTAGATTGCCAAGAAATTATATATTTAATGAAACCTAGCTGGGACTAATTTAGTTTTTTATTGGTCCAAAAATAACTAGTTAACAACTCAACAATTTGTATTTTCAATTTTGTATGGAAGAATAAATTCATACTTATAATGGGTTTTGAAACGAAACTGCAATAACATATATATTATTCTTTTAATAAATGTATTGCCGGTTATTTTATTGAGGTTACACATATACATAATTATGCATAAGAAAAGCATTGATTATACCTTGTCCTTTTCAAAAGCTGATTATCAAATTAAACCTGAAATCTATAGAAAATAGATTTAAAAGGTTGTTGGGTTTGAGTTTGGGGGGAAAAGGGAGGGGGGGGGTGTCGAATGTTGTAATCAACAAAAGGCTTGACACATTTATAAATGTCTAGATGTTAAGAAATTGTTTTAAACAAGTATAGAGCTTCACCTGTTACTGTAACTCATTTATAATTTAATTTCTTTTGCGCCAATACTGTTTT
This sequence comes from Mytilus edulis, assembly GCF_963676685.1. Lineage (NCBI taxonomy): Eukaryota > Metazoa > Mollusca > Bivalvia > Mytilida > Mytilidae > Mytilus > Mytilus edulis. The sequence continues at coordinate 6,200,292 of NC_092347.1, forward strand.
CCATAACATACAAAAATAAAAATATTTCCTTTTTTGAAAATATTTGTACATTTTTTTCAAAGAACTCATAAACGTTGATTATACTTCTTAGACTCATTGAAAAGATCTGCTTGATAACTTAAATATTGTATATCAAGGTTTGGGATTTTCAACTTTCAAAAAGGAGCTGAATGTTCTAACATTGGTAGAGTTGTTGAGATAAGACTATTCTTCAAAGTTACTGCATATCATATATATTTAACTCATTTTATGATATCTTTAAGTTTTTGGCTCATCATCACTTGGCGTTTATGGACGTAAACCGTCTTTTACATTTTGAACTTCTAGAGAACTACTGAATGGAATAGATCCAAACATGGCACGAATATTCCTTATGACTGAGGTGTTGACCAATTATTGTTAATACTTTGAAGCTTATATAAATCTGTCTTCCAAGATGGCCGATCGCGGGGCCGGAAGTTAGTTTAACATAGGACAATTGGAAATACATATAAATGTCTGCTTTTAGAGAACCACATAATGGAATGAAACCAAACATGGCATGAATGTTCTTTATGAGGTGCTGACCAAGTTTTGTTACTTTAAAGCCGATCCACCAACCAAAATGGCCGCCAGTGGGGGGACTTTAGTTAAACATAGGACCCGCTATGGGAAATACACACAACTGTCTTTTTATAGAATCACTGAATGGAATGAAACCAAACATGACATGAATGTTCCTTATGTAGTGCTGACCAAGTGTTGTTATTTTGAAGCCGATGGCCATCATCCAAGATGGCCAATAGCATGGGACTTCGTTTAACATAAGACAATATGGACAATACATTCAAATGTCTTCTTTAAGAGAACCACTGAATGGAATGGAACCAACTTATGAGGTGCTGACCAAGTGTTACTCTTTTGGTATCTGATGATTTTATCTATTTTTACATGATTTCCAAAACCAAAGTAGAGTCAGATGAGCGGCACAGGCTCTTGAGAGCCTCTAATTATATTTCCTCACCGTCAGCATGTTTTTTTTTAAGTACTATCTTGGCTCCAATGTCTGTCCCAAGTTAGGATTTCTTCTTTTGCAGTGCTAGTTGATGTCTGTTACAAATGTATGTTTGTTTGTTACTTTATTGTTTTGTCATAAATTATGCTGTTTGCTTATTCAACATTTTGTCATGTGAAGGCCTCTTAATACCCTACATATTTTTTTACAGTACATAATATTCAACATTACCTCTTAACTTTCTATGACTTTATAAGGGGTTTGATAGAGCCATTTTATTTTCAATATTTGCTTTTTCTTTATGAACAAAGTGGCATCAAAGACTGGTTTAATAAGAATAATTAATATAATGTATTAAACCACAGTTGAAATATCTACTGAGGATAAAATCAATAAAATAAAATTTTTCTTTTTAACCAAAATATGATTATCCAATTATAGAGCATTCTTTTTGCACAAATGTGAGGTTTTTCCGATGTTCAATGAATTCGGACAAGTCGGGACGCCGAAGAGGAGTTCAAATACGGGAATGCTATTAAAATAAAAGATTTAAGAACATAAGATCAATTCTGTCTGAAGGAGTTTCATCATAAGATTTTGTAATAAATTACAAAATTTTCTCAGCTTTATAGTTTATACTCTCAGACACCAAACACATAGATTTATTTTGTCTTGTATTTGCGACCGTCTTCGTGAGATAGAAGAGCACTTCTATATTAACCTCTTTCATACTAACAAGGGAGATTTGTTATGCGATTTATTCAAATGAAATTTACCGGGTTTTTTTCTTCATCATTATAGTAAAAAACACAATTAAAAAACTGTCCCTGTCATTTTTAATTTGACTTTGCGTTCCTATTTGATCTTATTTCCTATTTGTTTGTATTATAATTTTGATTTTGATCACTTAAATTGTGATTGTACAATATTGTTTTTGTATATTGTAACTTCAAATGTAAAAAAAATGTTTATTTATCTACTGTTTATGAAACACTGAAGGTGCACGTGTTTTTATCTCTCAATGATCAAAACATCAATCATCACTGTGACACACACAAAGAACTGTAAAGCATAGGAAGATCAAAAAGGTTTATCTAAAAATAAATTTCAAAAATTTCCAAAATTATAAACTGATAATATCGTATCATTTGAATAAAGGAAGGCAATCTGATACATACAAATGAATACGACAAATAACAAAGAATTCGACATTTTGTGCGAACTTATGAAAAGAAATTCACAAGAATGGTTGGACAGAGGAACATATAAATACTATTTTATCCCGGAGAGTGAATCTAAAGCCATCAATGAATTAAACATATTTCGTTTGACATTACTTCGGATACAAAATCTCTCGGAAGAGTTAAAATCAAGAAACGACAACCAAAATTCAGTTGTGATGTCACCAGCAAGTGAACAGGGAAGAGAGATAATTTCTGATGGAACTGACTGGTACATGTTGCTCGAAGAGGAAACAAATAGCTATCTCACACATAAAACACATACAACTGAATGTAACTCGTCGAATTCGAGTGATTGTTCATTTTGTCGGCAAAATGGAAAGTGAACAATTCGCCCACAGTCATTGTTTAAAGGATAAAGACAATATTGTCCGTTGTCCAATTTTAAGGCGCCATATTTGTTCGAGATGTGGAGGTACTGGAGACGAAGCACACACTTTAAGGCATTGTCCATCTGGGAACCCATAATAAGATAGTCATGTCCGTCAACTATTGATTATAATAACATTTGATTGTACGTATTTGATCAGAGGTAGAAAATCAATCTATGTTAGCACATAAGATTCAGATTATTATCTAACAGACTCTAATACAAAACCAGAGAGTAGCAGTGCAGCTAGCATATACACAACTGATTCTCTTGGTTCTCCTGTCAGTGGAGCAGATCGAAGAATTTTGTCGAAAAACCTGAAAAATTGGTTAAAACGCTGTGAACTTTTCCATTGTAATGAATACAATCTCAAGCATTGGAATCAGCAAGAACACCCATGCCAACATTTGATATGGAATCTGGATTTTTCTCATAAAGATAGAACAAGCAGCGTATCACATTTGTAAGGCCAAAGGACAGTGATTTTGGGTATGTTTTCTTCTCTGCAACAAAACTCGACATATTGACATCGTATACATAATGTTTTTTTTTAATATTTTGTTTATTTACTCAACATTATTGAAAGAATATATAGTGTAAACAGTATGTGAAGCTGATAGCAAACAATAGAAGTAAGAAAATCGGCAAAAAAGTCATAACAAAAATATAGGCTCTTGCTGTATTATTTTCGTTTTAAGATGTTGTTTATCAAAACTTATCGTTTTGCAGTTTCAGAAATGTGGATGTGCAATGAATATGGAAGAATAAGGAATTGAAAAAAATAAATTCTCCGCGTTAACAGACATTTTATGTATATTTAAAACTGTTTATAAAATGTTGTTTGATCTGAATACTTAATATTTTTTTCTACCCAAATAAATCGACGTAATGAATGGTCTTATTAAGATTTAACACATCTGTGGTCCTGAGTTTGTCTGTGACATCTACCACTATTTTTTCGATGATCTTTACGATTGTGTGCCACTGTTTCATTAAGTCATCATCATGCCAGTCAAAAATGAAACATCACGAAAATAAAGCTATTTTTTTTCTGAAATATTGATTTCCGAGAATGCACACAGGCCTACGATAAGTGCAATAATTTTGACCAGATGACACAAAAAGGACACCTTTATACCTTTGACTGTTCTTGATTTATTTATTTTGTTGTCGGTGTGTCACAGACATATTCATATTACTCTTTCTATGCACCCCCCTCTAAAAACGAAAATAAAATAACCCGGGAAGAAAACCACAACCATTAAACGAAAAACTAAAACCAAACACACAACATGAAGACCCCGCCACTTTTTACACCAAAAAAGAAAAGAAAGGCAAATTAAAAACATAATAAACCACTTTTGAGCTTGAGATTCGAACATCAGTCAATACTGTTGCCCCTATAAATCATCGACTTTACAAAAAAAAGGTTAATGCCACCTCTGGTGTACATATCATCAGCCCATGCAGTAGTAAGCACTTTTGTCCCTGAGCGTATTATCAACCTAGTATAGTTAGCACTTTTGTGTTGCCATGACATCATTGATATGCTATTTTTCTGTAAATTTATACTGTTAATGAAATTCTAAGATATTTTAAATACTAATATTTTATTAACCTACGACATGGATTACCTTTGTCTTATTTGGTACAACTTGAGGGAATTTCCGGTGTCAAATGCTCTAACTTCGTATTTTATTTGGCATTCCAACTGTTTTATTCCAATCATCACTGTTTCTGCTTATTGTCATGTGGACAAAAAATGCGTCAGGTGTACAAAATTATAACCCAGGTATCTTTGATGAGTATTTTTCAGTCAAATTAGTTTATACAAAATAAAATTCAAGTGGAAACGGGGAATGTGTCAAAGAGACAATAACCCGGCTAAGAGCAGTAAACAGATGAAGGCCACCAATGGTTTTCAAAAAAGCGAGAGAAAAAAACCGCTACCGGAGGCGGGGTTCGGCTTGCTCTTTAACCCTTTATATCAGTTCAGCGAAAATGGAAGTCATACTATTCTACGAAATATATACACTGAAAAGTTCTTCGCACAAAGGGTTCGACTACAGGACAAAGTTACATATTTTTTGTTCTACTTAAATTTTACGTTCGCTTATATAGATGAAAGTCTACCACTGAAAAAAAATGCTCTTCTTTGTAACAATGAAGTCTGATACAAACCCTGATTTTCATCTGGAAAGTACCAATGAGGTTCGGTTGGGAACTATAAAAGTATTAAAAAAATACTGAAGAGAAATACCATAAAAACTGAAAAAATCAAACATTACTACCCATCAGAACGGGAGATTAGTATCTATTAAAGACCAACATTTTATAATAAAAAAAATCCTATATTCTCAATGCGAACACCATAATTTTAGGTAGCACAATCCAGAAGCACCCGGGTCTTTGTCTTTTGTCCACCGCTTCATATGCCATCATATTCAAAGCCAGCGTTTTATTCAGGAGTTCATTGAAAGAGGGTTTGTGCTTACATGCATGATATTGAAACAAGGACTTCTAATGTATATATTATTAGTTAGATGCATTTGAAATATAAATTTAATTGCAAATCGTCCAATTTAAATGGACTATTTTATAAAATTATTTTTTTTTTAAATAAAAATGACAATAAGCGAAACGCCTATAATGCTGTCAAAATAAAAAATTCTATGAATCAATAAGCGAATGGTATATTTAGTATCGACTGTTAACTTTAAGGGAAATATAAGTCGCCAAGTTGAAAAGGTCAAACTGTAGGAAGTAAAAGTTATTTATAAAAATAATCATTAGAAAAAAAAACATTTTGTAGTAAGTTAGTCATACCATAAGGTAAGAACTCATCTAGTTGATTATTTTTTTGCTTGATAATATTTTCGATCTCTAATGACTTACGGAGGTTTGGCATGCCACAAAACCTGGTTTAGCCTACCATTTTTTTGTCTTCTTAAAATGTCCTGTTTACGTACCAAGTCAGGAACATTGCCATTGTTATATTATAGTTCGTTTCTGTGTGTGTTACATTTTAATGTTGTGTTTCTGTTATGTCGTAGTTCTCCTCTTATATTTGATGTGTTTTCCTCATTTTTAGTTTGAAACTCGGATTTGTTTTTTTCTCAATCGATTTATGAATTTCGAACAGCGGTATACAACTGTTGTCTTTATTTACCATCTTTTATACATGTTTGTACATTCAAACCTTTTCGATTTTGCATTATTTACCTGATGAATGCAATTGGGATTGCTATGGTACTTTAACTTCTGCCTCATTAAGTGCATTACAATGTCACGACATTTATCATAACTATTATATTGATAAATAAATGATTTAAGCATATCGACAGAAAGAGTAAACTTATGTTTCAAACAATTTATGACTAGAGATAACAATTAAATAATTGCTTTTTGTAAGCCGTCTACATCAACAACGTTATATTAAATTAATTGGTACTAGCGCATATAAAGCAGGATAGGAAAACATTGTCAGATAAAATAAGAACATATGTGTTTGTTTTTATAGTAATAAGACAACATAACGTTGACTGCTGTGCCCCACTTTTTGACATTTTAACCTAGTATGTCTGTTTGTTTTGCTCACAAATCTCTTTGAATTTTCCTCGGAGTTCAGTGTTTTTGTGATTTCAATTTTTCTATTCTGATGTGGAGAAGTTAAAACGTATGATAGAATATATTTGTTTATTGTACAACATAAAAATTTGCCCATTTGTTTGAACAGAGTACTTTTGTGTTTGTTTACACTGTATAATAATTGAGTTTGTTTCTTTGTTGGAACGATTTTCGTTCGAATATTCGTTATCAACATCAAGAAATGGACGGATATGAAACCATTTTAAATACTAAGTGTTTTATTATCCTAGGCATATATTACCTATAAAAAAGAAGATGTGGTAATATAGCCAAAATGACAACTCTCATCAAGAGGCCAACATGACACAGAAATTAACAACTATAGGTCACCGTGCTTTCTAACTATTTTGATTTTAGCGTCGCTTATGAGTGTTATGTAGACAAAACTCGCGTCTGGCGAATCAAATAAGAACACTTGATCCCTTTGATAACTATTTACATCACTGGGTCGATGTCACTGCTGGTGGACGTTTCGTCCAAAATAGTACCACCAGCCCAGTAGTCAGCAGTTCGGTGTTGACATGAATATCAAATATAGGGTAATTTTCATAAATTTACTGTTGCAAAAGTATGCATTAATCGAAATACTAAGGATTTTTTTTTTATCCCAGACATAGATTACCGTAGCCGGTTTTGGCACAACATTTTAGAATTTTGGGTCCTCAATGCTTTTCAACTTTATACTAGTTTGACTTTATATATTTTGATCTGAGTGTCACTGATGAGTTTTGTGTAGAAGAAACGCGCGACTGGAGAATCAAATTATAACCCTGGTACCTTTGATAACTATTGAAAACATGAGTATATATATATATATACATACATCTCTGACAATATGGAAATCTACGAATATACCCAAGGTTTGTTAATCATGAAACAATATCCCTTTATCATCATTTTGTAAATGATGCAATAAAAAGACAAAATAAAACATTTAATAAAAACCTGTTTAAACGACCGCAAAAATCGGTCATATTATGTTACATAACGTCGTTGTTGTCCTCCGAATATATTTGGTTTCCAGACAAAAATTTGAATAACTTAAGTTAAATTGTATGGATCTCTTCGAATGTTTACCTTATGGTTCTATACCACAAAAACATATCTAGGGCTGAAAAGGGAAGTTATCACTAGTTGCATCTAGTGTTCCCCTTTACAGGCAACAAGTCACAGAAAATAATGATAAGATACGCAAGCCCTGCATGAAACACATTACTCTTTTAATAGATGCAGCTGGAAGGTTAATGGATAGAAATGAAAGTTCTCAGTATGAAAATAGAAATCCCTCTTTTTCCGTAGAGGTATGTTCTTAACTGCGTCATCTTGACAGTTGCTATATGTGGACATGAAGATATGTCTCAGATTTAACTGAATAATTTCAAGTTTAATGTCGTATAGGCACTCAATATAGTTAGTCACCGGCAATCTTCGACTTACTCAGTACGAAGATTTCTTTTTAAACCAGAACGTAAAGTTAAGAGTTCATGCTAGCTTCTTTTCAATTTTAGACAAATCTATGGCTCTGCTTCAAAAAAACTAATGAACAAGTGGGTAGCAGATATGCAGCTCTGTTTTGGTTACTGATAAAATATCATAAATTAATAATTTTACAGAGGCTTCGTTATGTACTTCAAAAATGTTATTTGTAAGGACACTTAGGTAATTTAGGTACACAACAGAATGAAGTCACATGCTGAAGAGTACGTGATGTATAATACCAATGACTGCGGCCTAGTACCATACTAGAAAACAATGTCAATATTTCCCAAGCTGCTGCAAGATCATTTAATGTTCACGTAAAATGGCATTTGTCGAGGAATAGTATGACATATTTGGGGTCATCTGTGACATTGATACGGTGTTGGAGTAAGCACTAAGGTCGATCGAATCAGGATGGAGTCTGTAACACCTTCGAATAAACTCGTAATATATATATACCAGGATAAAGATTGTTTACAGTAGTTATCAAAGGTACCAGGATTATAATTTTGTACGCCAGAAGCGCGTTTCGTCTACATAAGACTCATCAGTGACGCTCATATCAAATATTTATAAAGCCAAACAAGTACAAAGTTGAAGAGCATTGAGGAGCCAAAATTCCGAAAAGTTGTGCCAAATACGGCTAAGGTAATCTTTGCCTGGAATAAGAAAATCCATAGTTTTTTTCAAAAATTTAAAGTTTGGGAAACAGGAAATTTATAAAAATGACCACATTATTGATATTCATGTCAACACCGAAGTGTTGACTACTGGGCTGGTGATACCCTCGGGGACGAAACGTCCACCAGCAGTGGCATCGACCCAGTGGTGTAAATAGTTATCAAAGGTACCAGGATTATAATTTTGTACGCCAGACGCGCGTTTCGTCTACATAAGACTCATCAGTGACGCTCATATCAAAATATTTATAAAGCCAAACAAGTACAAAGTTGAAGGGCATTGAGGATCCAAAATTCCGAAAAGTTGTGCCAAATACGGCTAAGGTAATCTTTGCCTGGAATAAGAAAATCCATAGTTTTTTCAAAAATTTAAAGTTTGGGAAACAGGAAATTTATAAAAATGACCACATTATTGATATTCATGTCAACACCGAAGTGTTGACTACTGGGCTGGTGATACCGTTTACACCAGACTCTCGCTTCGTCTCAGAAGATTCACCAGTGAAGCTTGAATCGAAAAAAACCAACATAAACAGTGCGGTGTAGAAGAACATTAAGGCCTCACATTCAGAACAGCTAAGATATTTTATTCCTGAAATAGAAGTCCTTATTATATCGAAAAACAAGTTTTGTAATCATTTAATTTATAGTTATGACCATATAAATAATAAATCATATCAAAACAAAACAAAAAAGATGACTGCTGAGTTGTTTAATGGGATCTATACAATCAATTTAACATAGTTAACATACTTTGATTTTCTCAGTAAGGGATTTGATCTATAAAGCAGAGCGTAAAGTTAAAAGACAACGATAAGTTCTTAACTTCAGATTAATTGTCATTACAATTTTGTTTACGTTTGTTTCAACAGCATATTCCGACTCATCAAGCATATACTGGGATTCTTAAATAATAAATAAATTGCATAACACTAGTGAACGTAAAGATATGTTATCAAATATAACAATTTTTACAATGTTTGTTTATGCTCAAAGGTCAGCTTGTACACTACTGGCAATTGTAATGTTCAAGTATATATAGGAATATCCAGTTAGCGATTAGTTATTAGTAGTAAATAAACACATCATAGATACCAGGATTGAAATTTTATATTTACGCCAGATGCGCGTTTCGTCTACAAAAGACTCATCAGTGACGCTCGAATAAAAAAATAAAGTACGAAGTTGAAGAGCATAGTAAGCATGTGTACTAGTCAAAGATACGTCGAGTTTGATTTTATTATCTTACTTGATAACTGTGCTGTTACTGATTTCAGCTTGCTGCACTTGACACTCATATTCTTTATTCTAAAATAATAGTATAGCCCATAGCCGCTCATTAAGCAATACATATTTTATAAAATAGGTATGATTTCGTGCGTGGTCGGGAATATCCGTTGATAAGAACCACATATTAAAATGATAAGTCCTCAGCGACAACGTTTAATGTATTAATATTCAAACAGACAATCGATAGTATTGATTATGCAGTCCTACTTTGTGCCTCTTTCTTCCATTCATTAAAGAATTTATAAGATACCCTCTTAAAAACAAGTCTAGAACTGTAGTTGTTCATATCTGGTATCTTATGGATTGTGGTCTCATTGGCAAACACTCATCTTGTTTTTATATACATAAAAAAAATCTAGCAAAATAAACAATTTTCATGTGAAGAACCAGTTTGCAGCAAGCTCGAATAGTCCAGTGGGATTATAATAAAGGTAAAATATAACTCATCATAGATAGCAAGATTAAAATGTTGTACACCAATTACCCCAGGAACAGGTATTTCTTCAAAATATAGGCAACAGCAGTATCAGCTGCATCTAACTTGCTTGATCTACAGGCTGAAAATGATAAATATTACTCTTTTAAGTCGAAAAATTAATAAGACCCGATTTTGGCACACTTCGCTTCTTTAAATAAATGAACAGCAAGCAGAAATTATTTGTTAACTTTGTGATTTCTGCTCTAAATGGGGCTTTGATATAGCATTTGTCTGTATATTTGATTTAGATACCTCCATGCACGAGGAGTTTCAATAATGGCACGCTTTTCAGGAGCGGATCCCGGAATTTAAAAAGTCGAGGGCTTGTTAGCCAACGGTTGGACTGATGCTTGTAAAAATTATATGCATTTATCAAATATGTAGTTCAATAAGAAGATGGCGGGCTCCCCTCAAACTCAATCAAACCACTGTTTTAAATAGCGAATAAAAGGGAAACAGGATTTTTTATTTGCGTGTTTGTAACTTATCGTACGACAATCAACTTTGTACAACTCTGTAATTCAATGAAATTCAATAAAATTGGAAAAATATGAGTCGGTGGTTGCTGTCCGTCATATTTATTTTTCGTTAATTGTTAAGTCATGAGTGGATCCTTCTGTGGAAACTGAATTGGTTGATTATAAAGGGAATCACTGAAGCATGACTCGAGTGGACCCCTCTTAGGGCAGTCAGTGGGTCCCCTTATGAAAATTTCTGGAGCCGCCATCATAAGTCATAAACAATACCGTATTTTTAACGATTGAAGTGTTTCAAACATTTTTTCATATCGATACCTTAAACTCTAATAGTTTGTTTGGGAATTTACTATGTGTTTTTAAAATGCCGTACACTGTCATATTGCTGGATGTGTCCTCTTCATTTTGACTCCTTATTGGCAATTATTTCCCATCTCCTGATTTTATACGAATCGTAGGTTATGAGTTATATTTAATTATTTAGAATAATGTTTTCGGAATAACGTATATTGATATTTGATAACTCGTTATATCTTCCAGTAATATAGCCATTTGAAAATTAATGCACTTCTATAACTAATTACCAAACGATTGAGAGAGATAATATATAATAACTGTAATACCATCAAAATGATAAATACGTTACGTCATTTGACACGACTTTTAAAGGTTCACATTAACTTCTGCAAGAATGATTAATTGATTAATAGCTGTACTTTATCGAGAACAACCAGAACAGCTTAATAATCTACGGGAATAAAGGACAGGAAATCATATGTAAAAGAAAGCATGATATAAAATTATACATCCATCCTTTATATTAGTGTTTGTCAAATGAATGTCATTTTTGCAGGACCAGTAGATTTGGAGCCGGACCAGTAGATGTTTGATTCAAATGGTCCGGCTGGCCATTACACAAAAAAGCTTAAATTCGACCCCTGTTAATATGTGTTTTCGACTAATGTCCAGTGTAAATAGTTTTATGCACATTGAGGACCAGAAAAAACTACTAATCGGATTGGTAGGTACCGCAAAGGCCCCGACCGGGAGGAGCGGTTGGAATTTGACCGGCAATGGTCTAAGTATGTCAAAAATGTGCAGGAATTTTGCCTTTTTATGGACAACATAAATACCCTTAGTCAGTTGTTTTGTAATAAGATATGCAATTCATATTTATAAAGCAAATTCCTCCTGGTCGACCCACTCTACAAACCTACTCCATGAGTTAATTCTATAGAGGATCGACTTTGATATATGGTCATCAGTAAAAAAATCCTTGGAAAGAGGGCGTCAGTTTGGTTGTACGGGATGTATAAATACGCAGCAACGTCGGATTGGAATGCGGACGTTGAATCTGCGGCATCATGTATTCAGAGTTACATGGCCTTGAGATGTCAAAGAACCATTCAGACAACTGTTACATAGGTTTCTGAAGGTAGCCTGTTGTTAGGTCAAACTTCTACCAAATCCAAATACAGAATCTACATATTGAATGTATTGTAATCATTTTCTCATCCTGCATAGATATACATAAAAGATTTATCATTGGAAGTCGCTATATTAACTAATATATATATATAAAGAAGATGAGATATGATTACAAATAAGACAACTCTCCACAAGAGACAAATGAATCAGAAATTAACAACCATTGGTCACCGTATGGCCTTCAATAATGAGCAAAGCCCATACCGCATAGTCACATATAAAAGGCCCGAAATGACAATGTTTTAACAATTCAAATGAGAAAACTAACGGCCTTATTTATGTTACAAAATGAACGAAAAACATATATGTAACACATAAACAAACCAGAACCACTGCATTACATGCTCCTGATTTTGGATAGGCACATACATATACATAATGTGATAGGGTTAAACATGTTAGCGGGATCTCCACCCTCCCCTAACATGGGGCAGTGGTGTAACAGTTCAGTATAAGAACAAACTACAAAAATCAGTTGAAAAAGGCTTAACTCATAGATGTTTACAAACGACAGTATTGCAAAGGGTGACTGGGGAATAGAAATATGATGCACGTTAAAAACTTTTACTATAACCCTTCGAGGGGTTCGTCGGTAACCTCTTTCCAATATACCATCAGTTTACCCCGTATTAGTTAATATTTTCTCGACCTGCAACCCAGTTGACCTCTATTACGCGGACCTACCTATTGTATTCGTTGTTAATTTGTTGTCGTTATGAACATGCATGAAATATTTGCCACTGGCCGTCAGACAACCAACAATCAATCTATCAGTTAATCGCATTATACTTCATACAAAATTTAAGTGTTGTTTAACCTTGTCCTGGAGGGAAATAAATTCATAGGAAAACCCGGTTTTGACAAGGATAGTTTTTTTTTTGCATCAGTTCGAGTAATGCGCTGAATATTTTAGGATATATATGTGCATGCTTTTAAAAAGTACGGAAACAAAAATCCTGATTCTTTTAATAATTGATGTTGTAAACACGAAGCAATCACTCTGCATCACTGGATTATTTTATATTATATATAACATGGTTAAATATATGTGTACAAATTTGGTTAATTTCACGTATGCCATCAGTTCTGTGCATCTAATTTGAATAACATTTAAAGTATCAAAACTGCATGGATATCATAATTTAAATTTTCATACGATTTTAATCATCTAAACTTAACACTATAAAACACATTTTTTACATAGCCAAATACAATTAAGTCTTCATTCAAATTATGAACCATATTTTAAAACTGTTGTCAAAACAAAACAACTTTTATTTCGTATTGTGTTATGAAATTAAAGAATAAAATAGTAATACATATTTCAGCACAGTTGAAGACAAACAAATTTTATTTCGTATTGTGTTATGAAATTAAAGAATAAAATAGTAGTACATAATTCAGCGCAGTTGAAGAAAATGCGACATCCTTCAGTTCATAATTAATTGTGAGACTTCAGATGTGACAAAGAGTTGTCTCGAAGCATTCGTCTTAAGCTAATTCTGATGCGTTGTAGCAAAACAATTATATCAAGCAGTTATTTAATCAGCGTGGTGCTAACTGTATGCTATTTGAAATGAGACAGTTATAATTAGAAATTTAATAATTCAATATACAGAAAAGGTAACAAATGGATTAAGTCATATGACTTTCAACAGATGATAGTCGAACTAATTGCTTTTGAGGTGAAATACAGACTATCTAGAGTAGGAATGGTTTTGAGAAAATGCAAAGTTTTGATACAATATCGTTTCATGTATTTAATTACGTTGATTGCTGTTTTCAAATTTGTAAGTTACAAAATCTACAACAAAGATCATATGAAACCTGTAAGTAAAACAACGGATAGTATACCAAAAGAAGTATGTGCATTCACTGACGAGAGTGGAGAATTAGGTTTGACCATAAACACTGTGTATGAGCCATGCGAACATATGTTTGTCTATGACGATGTCTTTATTAATTTACGCAATATCATCTTGATACCAGAATATTCAAGCTTCATATATTCAACAGAAATCTTACATATCAAACAGCGCCGCTTGTCTTATAAAGAGACATATGAACATGTCTTTAAATTAGTTTTACAGTGTGATCAAAAGTTTGACGATGATTATTTGGAGTTTTCACCTATTCCTGGTAATATACAAAAGTGGATACAGTCAAGGTTTATTTCTAATCAGCCATTGATATATTCAAGAAAAGTACAGAAACCTACAATAGCTTTGTACAGAAATGAAATTACAAATTTGTATTTTGCTGTGAAAGATTTGTATAATGTCTTTTTAGTTGTTAACTTTTTTCAGCAATTTCCGGATTGTGAAACGAATATTGTGTTCGTTGAAAAGACGGTTTATGGTGAATACGACAGGATTTGGGAAATATTGTTCGGTAAAATCCAAAGAATTGCCTCGTTCGAGAGTCCTGTATTATATGAAAACTTAATCTGGATAATGCCTAACACTGGTCCAATGTGTGAAAAACGAGTTAAAAATATGCCTTTAGTTGAATCTTTTCGGAGTTTTGTGCTAAAAAGACATGAAATTCAGATTGACTACAAGAAGAACTGTAATAAATTGAATACTGTTCTGATTGTCAATAAAAACAATGTTCAGCAATATAATCCATCCAACATTACAAAAAGAAGTATCCGAAATGATGACGAATTATTTGACGCAATAAACAGACTATTTCCAAAACTGAAAGTTAAAGTTATCGAGTTTGACAACTTTTCTATAAAACAGCAATTATCCTATATATCTAGAACGGATATTTTGATTGGAATGCACGAAACAGGGATGACACATGTCCTATTTTTACCGAAAAAATCAGGTGTTATTGAATTATTTCCAAAGGATATTCAAACCATTAATAACAAGTACAAGACATTGGCGAGAAGCCGTGGATTAGTGTATAACTCTTGGCAGAACGTCCAGGAATGGAATGACTTTCCGTACGATGGGAGTACGTATATTCCTGTGAACGTTATTGTAACATTACTGCGTCAAATTGTGAAGAAAATATGCTAACGTTAGAAACAGTTATGGTTGTTTGAAGACAATTTTATTCCAAGTGAATAAGTGTAGTGCATTAATGTATCGGGGCACTTATCCTTGTTTATAAATTCTATTTCAAACATAATACATTATTTGAAGATGTCAGTGGAGTTTATATTGTATAGCTTATTTAATCAGGCCTTCGTGATTCTTCTGAAATCCTGGTTTTATACTTTTTAGCTCACCTGGCCCATAGGGCCAAGTGAGCTTTTTTCATCACTTGGCGTCCGTCGTCCGTCGTCGTTAACGTTTACAAAAATCTTCTCCTCTGAAACTACTGAGCCAAATTAAACCAAACTTGGCCACAATCATCTTTGGGGTATCTTGTTTAAAAAATGTGTCCAGTGACCCGGCCAACCAACCAAGATGGCCGCCATGGCTAAAAATAGAACATAGGGGTAAAATGCAGTTTTTGGCTTATAACTCAAAAACCAAAGCATTTAGAGCAACTATGACATGGGGGTAAAATTGTTTATCAGGTCATGATCTATCTGCCCTGAAATTTTCAGATGAATCGGATAACCCGTTGTGGAGTTGCTGCCCCTTAATTGGTAATTTTAAGGAAATTTTGCTGTTTTTGGTTATTATCTTCAATATTATTATAGATAGAGATAAACTGTAAGCAGAAATAATATTCAGCAAAGTAAGATTTACAAATAAGTCAATATGACAGAAATGGTCAGTTGACCCTTTTAGGAGTTATTGCCCTTTATAGTCAATTTTTAACCATTTTTCGTAAATCTTACTAATCTTTTACAAAAATCTTCTCTGAAACTACTGGGCCAAATTAAACCAAACTTGGCCACAATCATCTTTGGGGTATCTAGTTTTAAAAAAATCTGTCCGCTGACCTGGCCAACCAATCAAGATGGCCGCCACGGCTAAAAATAGAACATAGGGGTAAAATGCAGATTTGGCTTATAACTCAAAAACCAAAGCATTTAGAGCAAATTGATGGGGTTAAATTGTTAATCAGGTCATGATCTATCTGCCCATTGCACCTCCGAGTCCTACATATATATAATTCGTCTAAACATCAGCCCAACAATGTTAGATCCGTAAATTTCTTTTTGTAATTTTTTTGTTCTCCCTACGCCCGGATTCGAAATCATGCTACTCAGTTTGATTGGACAACCCGTTGTTTGGTTGCTGCCCCTGAATTGGTAGTTTTAAGGAAATTTTTCTGTTTTTGGTTATTATCTTGAATATTATTATAGATAGAGATAAACTGTAAACAGCAATAATGTACAGCAAAGTAAGACCTAAAAATAAGTCAACATGACCAAAATGGTCAATTGACCTCTAAGGAGTTATTGTCTTTTAGAGTCAATTTTTAGCAATTTTCATAAAATTTTCCACTGAAATTACTGGGCCAAGTTCATTATAGATAGAGATAATTGTAAGCAGCAAGAATGTTCAGTAAAGTAAGATGTACAAACACATCACATCACCAAAACACAATTTTGTCATGAATCGATCTGCTTCCTTTGTTTAATATTCACATAGACCAAGGTGAGCGACACAGGCTCTTTAGAGCCTCTAGTTTGTTTGTGTTAAACATGGTTTTAAAAGAACAATCAAGATTTAGATGTTTAAGGGCAATATATGGAATATTATGCCCGTGGTATTAAGCATTTGAAAAATTTCATTTAAACTGGAACTTTTAACTAATCAAGAAAAGTAATTCTCTTTGGGATAAACCTAATAAAATTTATTCTGTAAAATTATCCGATTCCGATAAAATAGATATTAGAAGTAAACTCAATTATATGTCCATTGTGAGATTAACCACGCATTGTACAAAACAGAATAATCGAACTCTTATCGTTCATACGGAATATCTTGTTTCTAAATAATTAACAAAACCATCATAAAACCAATTAAAAGACAACAACTACATCAAAACGTTCATCATGTGTTCAAAGAAACCTACGGGTACTAAAAATTTATGAATATTTTTGAATAACATCAGTAGACATATATATTTGTTTTCATGAAAGGAAGCATATTAGTGGTGTATATGTTTAACATGGATATCAATTTCTCATTTCATTTGAAAAGTATCCTTTATATCGTACGTAATTATTACACGTTGGTCAAATGTAAAAATAGAAGGGATTAATGTATAATTAACTTATTGTGAATATGCCAACGTATATTTGTTCCGCCTACATCAGTTTTACTGGAAACTTCGTTATGAACAACGGCATAATATTATCTCATGCTGAATTCAAATTTCTGTATCATTTATCCCGTTAGGAACATATACTGTTAATATTTATTCCAGTGTAAATAATATTCCAGAATATTTCCCATTTGGAACTTATAGTATGAAAGAACTTCTATTTCGTGACTATTCTATAGGCACAACTATTCTAAAACATAGGAAAAGTTAAAAGGACACAAAAAGTTAAATTAAAAGTCCCTAATCAGAAGGCAAAATGAAAAGAGAGCACAAACACATCAAACAATTTAATAACAACGACAATTTTCCTGACTTTGAAAAGGCATTTTCTAATGTAGAAAATGGTGGATTTAACCTGGTTTTATAACTAGCTAAACCTCCCACTTGTATGACACTCCCTACAATTTTATTATATTGGCAACGATGTGTGAACAAAAAAAGCCAGACATAATAGGTAAAATGTTAAAAAAATGATGTTACAAGCATTTAATATCATAAATAAATCTTAATCACTATAAAAATAAACAAATAATTTTACAAAGAAACACAAAAAGGCATACAGACACAGCACACCATCAAAAACGAAAGACAAGTATACACGAGTTCATCATAGCACAACAACACAATGCCGGGATGTATAAGTACCGAGCCACATCAAATAGACATTACCCAAAAAGGAACTTTAAATAGTCAATAAACTCGTCATAGATATCAGGATTGAAATTTTTTATTTGCGCCAGACGCGCGTCTCGTCTATAAGTAACTCATCAGTGACGCTCGAATCATAAAAGTTTAAAAGGCCAAATAAAGAACGAATTTGAAGAGCATTGAGGACCACAAATTCCTACAAGTTTGCCAAGTACAGCTAAGTTAGCCAATCCCGATTAGATAGGCCGTCAGACCCCGCAAATACCATTGGTGCAGCTGCCAGTGTTCCAAGGCTTATAATTGAACAATTTTCATTAAACTTGGAAACAGCGTATTTGTACAATGACTATGATTGATGTTATCCCGGATAAAACTGTCCCTTGAGTATTTTAGTCTTTCCTTTTTTGCCTGTTTTCATAGACTTCGATTTTGTGTATGTAGTGTACTTTGTTTATTCTGAAACTAGCACGTTTGAATAATAATTATAAGTTTATATATAAAAGAGAAAATATACAAATACTAGGACAACTTTTTTTTTTTAATAATTATTGCAATATACGTAAACAATCTTGCAATATCAAAAAACAAACAAAAACAAACAATGAAAATGTAATAGTGTGCCGATTCAGCTATATTAATATATATTATTTGAATTTCTACTTTTTGGCTGTTGCTATACAACTTTTTGGGTTGCTTTTCTCAATACGAACTTCTTTAAAAAAGAATAATGATTACCGAAACATCATATATGAATGTAAAATCATTTATGGCAGCTTGATCCGAAAACACTGCTATATTTATACCTCATATGGCAGAAATTACAAATTTTTGAACCGTTGTTAGGCAATATATTTGTTGCTAGGTCATTAGTAAGAATTTTTTAAACTGACATTGAAGTGAATATTCCATTTCATTTTCAGCTTCAAGTTCTTGTTACGCAAACAGTGCTATTTTAAATTTAATTTGAAATGAGAAAGTAATGCATTAGTTATAATTTGACATGAGTTATAATTTGGCTTGATTTGTTGGGCTTTGTTAATGTATTGAAATTGCATCAGAAAACATGTTCGTTGTTTATTTAAAAAAAAATGTTTAAAGTTTGTATTTATTAATTGCAATTTGCTGTACATTATTGCTGTTTACAGTTTATCTCTATCTATAATAATATTCAAGATAATAACCAAAAGCTGCCAAATTTTCATAAATTACCAATTCAGGGGCAGCAACCCAACAATGGGTTGCCTGGTTGGTCTGAAAATTTCAGGGCAGATAGATCTTGACCTAATGAACAATTTTATCCTGTAAGATTTGCTCTAAATGCTTTGGTTGCAGAAATATGAGCCCAAAACAGCATTTTACCCTATGTACTATTTTTAGCCATGTCGGCCATCTTGGTTTGTGGGCGGGGTCATCGGACACATTTTTTAACAAGATACCCTAATGATGATTGTGGACAAGTTTGGTTAAATTTGTCTATATAGTTTCAGAGAAGAAGATTTTTGTAAAAGATTACAAAAATTTACGAAAAATTGTTAAAAATTGACTATAAAGGACAATAACTCCTTAAGGGGTCAACTGACCATTTTGATAATTTGACTTATTTGTAGATCTTACTTTGCTGAACATAATTGCTGTTTACAGTTTACCTCTATCTATTATAATATTCAAGATAATAACCAAAAACGGCAAAATTTCCTTAAAATTGTCAATTCAGGAGCAGCAACCCAACAACGGGTTGTCCGATTCATCTAAAAATTGTAGGGCAGATAGATCTTGACCTGATCAACAATTTTACTTCATGTCAGATTTGCTCTAAATGCTTTGCTTTTTGAGTTATAAGCCAAACACTGCATTTTACCCCTATGTTCTATATTTAGCCATGGCGGTCATCTTGGTTGGTTGGCCGGGTCACTGGACACATTTTTCAAACTAGATACCCCAATGATGATTTGGTTTTAATTTGGTTTAATTTGGCCCAGTAGTTTCAGAGGAGAAAATTTTTGTAAAAGTTAACAGACGACGACGACGGACGACGGACGCAAAGTGATGAGAAAAGCTCACTTGGCTCTTCTGGCCAGGTGAGCTAAAAAAGGACATTAGCCGAAAAAGATATTATGTTTTAACTTGATAATGAGCAGTTGACAATTTAAAAATTGACATTATCGCTTTTGGCATAGGTCCTTGTTGTAAATGATCCATCTTTTTCAACTTTTAGAATGCGATCCTAATTGATAAATCCATTTATCAAGCCATATAACTGAAAATGAAGACGTCTTAAAAGCATTTCCCGAAGAAAACAATATGTTATACCTAGTAGATCAGCTGTTAGAATTAACAGGATTCAACATGTTCATCCCAATAAAAACTAAATATTTACTTTGGCATTCTAGTCATTTTAGTCTTTCTAGAAAGACAGAAACGCGCTTTTCCCTAGACGGATGCTTATGAATGATGATATGTCAAAGTGACAAAATATGTTAAGACATATCAGCTAGAATATTCATTTCAAGATGGATGCTAGTGAATGATAATACGCTAAAGTGACACTTTACGACAGATATGGTAGAAATATATACCAGCTAGACAATTACTCGGTAAAAACAGGTTATTTTTTACATTTGAATGGTTTAACACTAGTCGTTTTAGGGACCTTTATAGTGCTGTTCGATGTGATCCAAGGCTCCATGTTGGAGACCGTACTTTAACCTACATAAATTCAAACAACAGTACACTTGACAAAACATATAGAAAACTAAAGACTGAGCAACAAAAATCCGACTAAAAACCGAGTGGAAAATTAGGGAGGTCTTATGTGCTCCAGAACGGTAAAAAAGTCCTAATCCACATGTGACATTCATCGTGCTGTTCATGTTTGTATAATTCGTATTATGTCGGTCACATGGAAAAAGAGGACAGCATTGTGGTTATGACAATTGGAACATACATGTCGTCATCTGTGAAACGGGTATTCAATAACAGTCAACCAACTCGTGATTGCGTTTGTTAAATTTACGAAGGAATGATTCAATTTCTCCACTTGGAACTCATGGTTTTATAATTTCATTAGATGCATTTTTCATTATAATACGTTATTCTGATCGGCTAACTGCAATCTCACGTTATTCCTTAATCAACTTCATTACACAATGAAATGTATAAAATGTCCATTCGTTTTTTATATGTTTTGTTATTTGATTTTGCCATGTGATTATGGACTTTCCGAATTTATTTTTGTGATTTTACTTTTTTTTTGTATCATTCATGATGACACGGAGTACTACAATAAAGTGCACAGGTAAATTAAATAAAAACTTGATAAAAATCGTGTTTTTCATGATCCTAGCTAAAAAATGTAGTTATAAGTATTGAATACTTTTTTTTTTGTAACTTCATAGGATTGTTAAAGCGCACGTTTTTAGAATGAAGCGGGGAACCAAATGTACTTAGGTCAACGCTTTTACACCCCAATGAAGTTACAAAAGAGGCATTCAATTCTTAAATAGCTTCTTTGTTATAAGCATCCCCCTATCAAGGAAATCATGATAGGAAAAACAGCCCTGCCATATACTCCACATGCAAGCGTTACTGGAATATTGATACATAGAAATAGGCAGTTCACAAGAAATCATCTCTTTAGTTGTGAGACATTTTTGAGTGACTATAGTCATGTTTCCGGCAAGAAAATCCCATGACCCAAGAATACTGTAAATTTACAGTTTGGTTTGAGTTATAGCACGTTGGAACTTATTTTGCACAATAATCATGATACAAAATAACATTATGGAGGTATCTCCCAATGTATCTGTTACCTTTTAGCAGATCTTACGGGTACCTCTTTTTAGTATTTTTTTTTGCATAAATGCATCGTGTTTTTCATTTTATAAGTCTATCACACTCAATTCAACCCTTAACCACAATATTTTATCAATCTGACCAAACAACGCATTGGTTTTAGTGACAATAATTATCCACAACGTGTAGTAATTTGTTGTAATGTCTAAAGTCGCCCATATGACAGGAATAAGTAAAGGTTGGAACGTCTCAGTTTTTCATTTTATAGATATTCATCATTTAGTTAAGAAATTGGAAATCTCGGTAGATAAAAGGGTTCGGTCCCCTACCGGATCAAACCAAAGACTTACAAATATCTATAAGCTGCTTCTATTTATAGCACACACCATTAATGAGTTTAGCGGCTTAGAGTCAGAATATAGTGGCCGGCTAGTTTGATATATCTTTTTACTGACATGAACTGTCTTAGCGTCACTGGACATTTAATGTTAATTCACACATCACCATAGTCTTTTCAACATGTATGTTAACTTTTTAAATATTTTAGATTGATATTATTTAATTAAAAAATTCAAATCTGAAACCTTCTTAATCCATTAGTATGATCAATCTTGTAAGCTAATCGTGGACACGGGATATGTATTGTAATCAGATTGAAGTATGATGATCCAAATAAGGCATGATCAAACGATGATAGAGGCGTTTCTTTAATTAACACCACAATGCTATCCTTTTAATCAAGTATAAGATTACAACTCGATGATAAAGACGACTGTGTATTAGTATTCTGAGTATAGTCAAAGCTGCAAGGGCAGTCTAACCTTTCTTACGTAGACAACATTGTAAATGAAATGAAAAATATGTCGCAGTTGGATTTTCCAAACAACCATACAGGTCCCTCTTTGGTTACTTACATTATGATGAATGGAATTTTTACAGCTTCGTTTCTTCTTAATTTACCAGCAGTTCTAATATTTGTGTGGATAATAGTAAAGCGACAAAAGATAAAGAACATGCATTTTTTGAGTTTGGGAATCACAGACTCTATAGTTGGTTTATCTGCACTGTTCATTTCAGAAACATTTTATCGAACCGACAAAACATTTACATATTACGATTGTTGGGTCAGATATTATTTGTTTAGCGTTTCTTTCGTTGCTTCAATGCTGCATGTTCTTGCGATTTGTGTTCAAAGACTCAGGATTATACTGTGCATTACTTCTATGCAAAATCAGCAAGCGCGTAGAATGGACCATCTGTACATCTGTATATCTTGGCTGATTTCAGTTGTTGTAAATACTATTCCATTCGGCCTTTGGTCGAACCAACGTCCACTTCGTTACTGTTCTATGGAAACATTAGTATACGGAAATGAACATGTATTTTACTACTTTATCGGAATAGTTTATTCTGTTTCCGTCGGTATGGTGGTCTCGACACTTTGGGTTTTATTTGGTTTGTTATGTAAGAGGGCAAAGACGAGTCATTATAAAAAATGGTCACCGCGAGATCTTCGTATCTGTGTAACCGTCTGTATAATTGCTGTTCTTTTTCTTGTAACGACAACGCCTCTTGCATGCATAACGATAGGCAATGAATTGCTTGTGCATAATCACAGTGGGAAACAATGGCAAAGGCTGCCTTGCGCAATTCTGTCGGTTTTGAATTCCGCCATTAATCCTATTATCTACTTGTTCCGAGTAAAAGAGTTTAGAACAATTATGAGGAAAATGATATACTGTAACGAAAACATTGTTCCAGCTTTTGACAATCGTGAGGATCAGTTGAATAACGATAACAGAACGCATTTGTCGAACATTTCAAGCCGTTGTTGTTTTGCTTAGTTTCTTTTGTTACCTATTCTGACATCTGACTCTGACTTCTTTTAACCTGAGTTTTACTGTGCGTATATCTATGTGTTTCTTTAATCTATATTATCTAAAGATATATGGGAAGGGTTGAAATCTAACAAAACATTCTAATACCGACGCATTTTTACGCTTGTCCCAAGTTAAAAGCCTCTGGTCTTTGTAAGTCATGTATGTTTTTTTTAAATTTTGGTTCATTTATATGTTTTAAAGTTCAGTATGACGTCCATTTTCACTGAACTAGCACATATTATTAGTTAGGAGCCAGCTGAGGTCAACCTCCTGATGCAGGATTTTCTCAATCCGTTGAAGACCCATTGGTTGGCTTCGGCTGTTATCTGCTCTTTGGTCGGGTAGTTGTCTCTTTGACATATTCCCTATTTTCATTCTTAATTTTATCATCTTTACGTACTGCTTGAAATGTCAAGGAAAACAACAAGAATAAATGTTTCACAGTTTTGTTCTAATTTATCGTATAATTGTTATATTTATATGTGTCATTACCATGAATAAATGTGTTGAATAAAGATAATACAATAGTATTGTTATTTAGTTTTTTAATAAAAATATTCAAACAATTTTTTTTATAAAGACATTCACATTTTGTCTAATTATCCCTGGAGAATATGATTAATTGATTGTTTATTTGTGGTTAACTTAACTTTCAGCACTATTTACTGTATCGTAGCGATGAGTTTCAGTGTGATACCCCCAATTAATCCACTCTAGAACACATGTAAAATAAGCCTTTCCTTGACAAAATATAGTGTTTTTGATGTCATTTGTTTTTTTTCAAACTAACCAAAAAAATTGTAGAAATGAAACTTTTGGAGAAAAATCTATTTAGACAATTTTCAGCTAATTACTTTAATGTGTTTCATAGTATACTCATCAAAGATTTCCCGAAAACAGAGTTTATTTTTTACTAGTACTTGCCCACGAAACAGTTGCTTTCTGTTACACGACTTTAAACATTGGTTGAAAATTGGCATGTAGAAAGATCATACATGTACAATTCGCGATATACCGGTTTCTGAATTGATAAGAAAGCTGTAGAAATTGATTGTACAAAACAATATTGAATAGATAGGGATTTTGAATTTGTTGTATGACCACTGTATTGGTGAAGGAAGCCAGAGTGCTCTAGGAGAGCCGGGAAAATATTAAAACTCAAAAGTATAGTTTTGCTAGGTAAAATCCCAGGTTGAAAAATGATACGTTAAAAGGACAAAAACGCAATTGTAGAGGGAACGTTTTTTGAAATATCTGAAAGGCAACGATACATAAGAGATAGAAACTAAAGTACCATCAGCAACAGCTTACATGATCTCCGATTGTTTCAATATCTTTCTGCACCTACATTTGACCACGACACTGGCAGGTAAAAGAGGGGGGGGGGGGGGCTAGGATGAAATTTGAAAAAAGGCAGGGCAGGAGTTTTAAGTGACAAAAGGGGCAGGATGAAAAACTTGGCAAAACAAAGTTGGGATGACATTTTATGCAAAAAAGACAGAATACACTAATAAACAAAAGCCAAGTACGAATAGAGTGAAACATAAAAAAGCAGGATAGCGATTACAACTAAAAACTAGATGCTCTAAAGATCCTGTGTCGCTCACCTTGGTCTATTTAAATATTAAACAAAGGACGCAGATGGATGCATGACAAAATTGTGTTTTGGTGATGGTGATGTGTTTGTACATCTTATTTTACTGAACATTCTTGCTGCTTACAATTATCTGTATCTATAATGAACTTGGCCCAGTTAAGTTTCAGTTGAAAATGTTAGTAAAAATTTATAAATTATGAAAATTGTTAAAAAATGACTATATTGACTACTGACCATTTCAGTCATGTTTACTTATTTGTAAATCTTACTATGCTGAACATAATTGCTGTTTACAGTTCATCTCTATCTATAATAATATTCAAGATAATAACCAAAAACAGCAACTTGACATTTCTCAATTCCAACTTAACACTACTCTCTCCCGAAGAGATGTAAAAGGAACAAAAACATATCGAAACTCATAAGAGAACGACCATTTAACTTAAAGGGGGATGTGGTGTGGTTATGGGTTTTTCCAAAAAAAAAGAACTATTCCAATTCCCAATTTGATATTAAAAAAATAATCATGTCAAGCGAATGACATTTTTTCCCTTCTTTATACCCTAAAGTGTTAAGTGAGTGATAGCGTCCAAAAACTAAATAAAAGTTTCTGTCTAAGAAAAAACCAATAGTCACTTCCGAAGAGATGCGAAAGGAACCAAAAGACCTTCAAACTCAAAAGTCAAAAGCAATCTGATAAAGCCATAGTTTCTATCTGACATTTCTCACTTCTTAGTAAATGATTATGAAGAACTTTTAAACACGTCACGCTTCCATCATTGCAGCTGCTACTGAAACTTTGTAAAATGTCAACAGAGTCTGGGTACAAAGTTGATGAAACCGTGTTATGTGAAATATCGTCTCGTCCTTTCCTTACAAAAAAAACCATCGGAAGGTACCAAGACCTTGTTGATAAATATTCCGTATCAACTTCACAAATGATACACGTGGGCTTGAAGTATAGACTCTGGGTATTGACGTTGTTTATCATCTAAATAACCTATTATAGTACTCCTTAATGGTTTTATGAATATATTTTTTACTGTTTAGGCTGTTCTTGATTTAAATCATTTGACGTTGCTCTGTACTTATAAATCCCTTCATTTAGTTATTTTGCTATGGTATTGTTTTTGTATTCTTGTCTTTCATTTTTGCTAATGTGCTTTGTATATAAACATAAAACTTTTTTTTGTTTCTTTGCTACGTATGATGTGGCCTTGTGCTTATATATCCCGTCATTGTGTTATTGTGTTATGGTTGGTTTTTGTATTTCTGTGTTTCCTTTTTGTTAATGTGCTTTGTCTATATGCCTTTTTGTGTTTTTTTTGTGAAATATAAAGCAGTTCAAGGTCGTAAAACCAACACATTTTCGTCTCTCTATTAGACTAAATAAATGTCGTGACATTCTGTTGTAAAAGAAATGTAACTTCGAAGTTAACATTTCAGGTTCATCTTGACATTTCTCTGTTCCAACCTAACATTATTCACTTCCAAAGAGAGGTAGAAGGTATAAAAAGACCTTCAAACTCAGAAGTCAAAAACAAACAGACAAAGACATGGTTTATATTTGACATTTCTCAATTCTTCTAAGGTTAATGATAATAAGGAACTTTTACATAAATCGTGCTTTGATTAGATGTGTACAATTTACATTTCTTAATTATATTTTTGTATTATATATTAGTTCAGAAATATTATTAACCGTTTATTTAGGCTAAAGAAATGTCGTGACATGCTGTTACAATTAAACAAATGATACTTCGAAGTTAACATTTTAGGATTAACTTGACATTTCTCAGTTCCAACCTAACACTACTCACTCGCGAAGAGATGTAAAAGGAAAAAAAAAGATCTCGAATTATAAGAGAACGACCATTTAACTTAAAGGGGGATGTGGTGTGGTTATTGGTTTTTCCAAAAAAAAAGAACTATTCCAATTCCCAATTTGATATTTATAAAATAATAATGTCAAGCGAATGACATTTTCCCCCTTCTTTCTACTCTAAAGTGTTAAGTGAGTGATAGCGTCGGAAAACTAAATAAAAGTTTCTGTCTAAGAAAAAACCAATAGTCACTTCCGAAGAGATACGAAAGGAACCAAAAGACCTTCAAACTCAAAAGTCAAAAGCAATCTGATAAAGCCATAGTTTCTATCTGACATTTCTCACTTATTAGTAAATGATTATGAAGAACTTTTAAACACGTCACGCTTTCATCATTGCAGCTGCTACTCAGACTTTGTAAAATGTCAACAGAGTCTGGGTACAAAGTTGATGAAACTGTGTTATGTGAAATATCGTCTCGTCCTTTCCTAAAAAAACCCAACCATCGTAAGGTACCAAGACCTTGTTGATAAATATTCCGTATTAACTTCACAAACGATACACGATGGGCTTGAAGTATAGACTCTGGGTATTGACGTTGTTTATCATCTAAATAACGTATTATGGTATTCTTTTATTTGTTTTTATACCCAACCGACGATAGTAGAGGGGCATTATGTTTTCTGGTCTGTGCCTCCGTCCGTCCGTGCGTCCGTGCGTCCGTTCGTCCGTTCAGGTTAAAGTTTTTGGTCAAGGTAGTTTTTGATGAAGCTGAAGTCCAATCAACTTGAAACTTAGTACACTTGTTGCTTATGATATGATCTTTCTAATTTTAAAGCCAAATTAGACTTTTGACCCCAATTTCACGGTCCACTGAACATAGAAACAGAAAGTGGGAGTTTCAGGTTAAAGTTTTTGGTCAAGGTAGTTTTTGATGA
Organism: Mytilus edulis; assembly: GCF_963676685.1. Lineage (NCBI taxonomy): Eukaryota > Metazoa > Mollusca > Bivalvia > Mytilida > Mytilidae > Mytilus > Mytilus edulis. The sequence goes on from NC_092347.1 coordinate 6,228,355, forward strand.
AGCTGAAGTCCAATCAACTTGAAACTTAGTACACTTGTTGCTTATGATATCATCTTTCTAATTTTAAAGCCAAATTAGACTTTTGACCCCATTTCACGGTCCACTGAACATAGAAAATGAAAGTGGGAGTTTCAGGTTAAAGTTTTTGGTCAAGGTAGTTTTTGATGAAGCTGAAGTCCAATCAACTTGAAACTTAGTACACTTGTTGCTTATGATATCATCTTTCTAATTTTAAAGCCAAATTAGACTTTTGACCCAAATTTCACGGTCCACTGAACATAGAAAATGAAAGTGGGAGTTTCAGGTTAATGTTTTTGGTCAAGGTTGTTTTTGATGAAGCTGAAGTCCAATCAACTTGAAACTTAGTACACTTGTTGCTTATGATATCATCTTTCTAATTTTAAAGCCAAATTAGACTTTTGACCCCAATTTCACGGTCCACTGAACATAGAAGATGAAAGTGGGAGTTCCAGGTTAAAGTTTTTGGTCAAGGTAGTTTTTGATGAAGCTGAAGTCCAATCAACTTGAAACTTAGTACACTTGTTGCTTATGATATCATCTTTCCAATTTGAAAGCCAAATTAGACTTTTGACCCCAATTTCACGGTCCACTGAACATAGAAAATGAAAGTGGGAGTTTCAGGTTAAAGTTTTTGGTCAAGGTAGTTTTTGATGAAGCTGAAGTCCAATCAACTTGAAACTTAGTACACTTGTTGCTTATGATATCATCTTTCTAATTTGAAAGCCAAATTACACTTTTGACCCCAATTTCATGGTTCACTAAACATAGAAAATGAAAGTGGGAGTTTCAGGTTAAAGTTTTTGGTCAAGGTAGTTTTTGATGAAATTGAAGTCCAATCAACTTGAAACTTAGTACAGATGTTCCTTATTGTATAATATTTCTAATTTTAATTCCAAATTAGATTATTACCCAATTTTTACAGTCCATGGAACATGGAAAAGGATAGTGCAAGTGGGGCATCCGTGTACTTTGGACACATTCTTGTTATGAATATATTTTTTACTGTTTAGGATGTTCTTGATTATATTCATTTGACGTTGCTCTGTACTTATACATCCCTTCATTTAGTTATTTTGCACATAAGCAACACGACGGGTGCCACATGTGGAGCAGGATCTGCTTACCCTTCCGGAGCACCTGAGATCACCCCTAGTTTTTGGTGGGGTTCGTGTTGTTTATTCTTTAGTTTTCTATGTTGTGTCATGTGTACTATTGTTTTTCTGTTTGTCTTTTTCATTTTTAGCCATGGCGTTGTCAGTTTGTTTTAGATTTATGAGTTTGACTGTCCCTTGGTATCTTTCGTCCCTCTTTTGCTATGGTATTTTTTTTGTATTCTTGTCTTTCATTTTTGCTAATGTGCTTTGTATATAAACCTTTTTTTTTTATTTCTTTGCTACGTATGATGTGGCCTTGTGCTTATATATCCCGTCATTGTGTTATTGTGTTATGGTTGGTTTTTGTATTTCTGTGTTTTTTTTTGTTAATGTGCTTTGTCTATATGCCTTTTTGTGTTTTTTTTGTGAAATATAAAGCAGTTCAAGGTCGTAAAACCAACACATTTTCGTCTCTCGATTAGACTAAATAAATGTCGTGACATTCTGTTGTAAAAGAAATGTAACTTCGAAGTTAACATTTCAGGTTCATCTTGACATTTCTCTGTTCCAACCTAACATTATTCACTTCCAAAGAGAGGTAGAAGGTATAAAAAGATCTTCAAACTCAGAAGTCAAAAACAAACAGACAAAGACATGGTTTATATTGGACATTTCTCAATTTTTCTAAGGTTAATGATAATAAAGAACTTTTACACAAATCGTGCTTTGATTTGTGTACAATTTACATTTCTTAATTATATTTTTGTATTATATATTAATTCAGAAATATTATTAACCGTTTATTTAGGCTAAAGAAATGTCGTGACATGCTGTTACAATTAAACAAATGATACTTCGAAGTTAACATTTTAGGATTAACTTGACATTTCTCAGTTCCAACTTAACACTACTCACTCCCGAAGAGATGTAAAAGGAACAAAAAGATCTTCAAACTCATAAGAGAACGACCATTTAACTTCAAAGGGGATGTGGTGTAGTTATGGGTTTTTCAAAATAAAGAACTATTCCAATTCCCAATTTGATATTTATAAAATAATAATGTCCAGCGAATGACATTTTTTTTCTTCTTTATACCCTAAAGTGTTAAGTGAGTGATAGCGTCCAAAAACTAAATAAAAATTTCTGTCTAAGAAAAAACCAATAGTCACTTCCGAAGAGATGCGAAAGGAACCAAAAGACCTTCAAACTCAAAAGTCAAAAGCAATCTGATAAAGCCATAGTTTCTTTCTGACATTTCTCACTTATTAGTAAATGATTATGAAGAACTTTTAAACACGTCACGCTTTCATCATTGCAGCTGCTACTCAGACTTTGTAAAATGTCAACAGAGTCTGGGTACAAAGTTGATGAAACCGTGTTATGTGAAATATCGTCTCGTCCTTTCATTACAAACAAAAAAACCATCGGAAGGTACCAAGACCTTGTTGATAAATATTCCGTATCAACTTCACAAATGATACACGATGGGCTTGAAGTATAGACTCTGGGTATTGACGTTGTTTATCATCTAAATAACGTATTATAGTATTCTTTTATTGGTTTTTATGAATATTTATTTTACTGCTTAGCTGTTCTTGATTATATTCATTTGACGTTGCTCTGTACTTATACATCCCTTCATTTAGTTATTTTGCTATGGTATTATTTTTGTATTCTTGTCTTTCATTTTTGCTAATGTGCTTTGTATATAAACCTTTTTTTGTTTCTTTGCTACGTATGATGTGGCGTTGTGCTTATATATTCCGTTATTATGCTATGGTTGGTTTTTGTATTTCTGTGTTTCCTTTTTGTTAATGTGCTTTGTCTATATGCCTTTTGTGTTTTTGTTTGTAACATATGACGTGGCTCGGTTCTATACATCCTGCCAGTGTGCTGTGGTACCTAATTGTATTATTTTCTTTCATTTCGCGTTTTTGTGTTGCTTTTTTACATATTTGTTTTTTAAAGTGATTTATAAAAGATTAAAACACAACGTTGAAATGAATCACAGCTATGCGTGAGGGAGATCAATTCTTACTTAATTTAACAGCTAGTCATACCGTCAGTACTCATGATCTTGTTTTACTTTATTCAGACACACCTACAAATATAAAGCAGTTCAAGGTCGTAAAACCAACACATTGTCGTCTCTCGATTAGACTAAATAAATATCGTGACATTCTGTTGTAAAAGAAATGTTACTTCGAAGTTAACATTTTAGGTTCATCTTGACATTTTTCTGTTCCATCCTAACATTATTCACTTCCAAAGAGAGGTAGAAAGTATAAAAAGACCTTCAAACTCATAAGACAAAACCAAACAAACAAAGACATGGTTTATATTTGACATTTCTCAATTCTTCTTAAGTTAATGATAATAAGGAACTTTTACATAAATCGTGCTTTGATTAGATGTGTACAATTTACATTTCTTAATTATATTTTTGTATTATATATTAATTCAGAAATAATTATTAACCGTTTATTTAGGCTAAAGAAATGTCGTGACAAGCTGTTACAATTAAACAAATGATACTTCGAAGTTAAAACATTTTAGGATTAACTTGACATTTCTCAGTTCCAACTTAACACTTCTCACTCGCGAAAAGATGTAAAAGGAACAAAAAGAGCTCGAAACTCATAACAGAACGACCATTTAACTTAAAGGGGGATGTGGTGTGGCTATGGGTTTTTCCAAAAAAAAAATAACTATTCCAATTCCCAATTTGATATTTATAAAATAATCATGTCAAGCGAATGACATTTTTTTTCTTCTTTATACTCTAAAGTGTTAAGTGAGTGATAGCGTCAAAAAACTAAATAAAAGTTTCTGTCTAAGAAAACACCAATAGTCACTTCCGAAGAGATACGAAAGGAACCAAAAGACCTTCAAACTCAAAAGTCAAAAGCAATCTGATAAAGCCATAGTTTCTATCTGACATTTCTCACTTATTAGTAAATGATTATGAAGAACTTTTAAACACGTCACGCTTTCATCATTGCAGCTGCTACTCAGACTTTGTAAAATGTCAACAGAGTCGTGGTACAAAGTTGATGAAACTGTGTTATGTGAAATATCGTCTCGTCCTTTCCTAAAAAAAAAACAACCATTGTAAGGTACCAAGACCTTGTTGATAAATATTCCGTATTAACTTCACAAACGATACACGATGGGCTTGAAGTATATACTCTGGGTATTGACGTTGTTTATCATCTAAATAACGTATTATAGTATTCTTTTATTTGTTTTTATGCCCCACCTACGATAGTAGAGGGGCATTATGTTTCCTGGTCTGTGCCTCCGTCCGTCTGAGCGTCCGTGTGTCCGTTCGTCCGTTCAGGTTAAAGTTTTTGGTCAAGGTAGTTTTTGATGAAGCTGATGTCCAATCAACTTGAAACTTAGTACACTTGTTGCTTATGATATGAGCTTTCTAATTTTAAAGCCAAATTAGACTTTTGACCCCAATTTCACGGTCCACTGAACATAGAAAATGAAAGTGGGAGTTTCAGGTTAAAGTTTTTGGTCAAGGTAGTTTTTGATGAAGCTGAAGTCCAATCAACTTGAAACGTAGTACACTTGTTGCTTATGATATGATCTTTCTAATTTTAAAGCCAAATTAGACTTTTTACCCCAATTTCACGGTCCACTGAACATAGAAAATGAAAGTGGGAGTTTCAGGTTAAAGTTTTTGGTCAAGGTAGTTTTTGATGAAGCTGAAGTCCAATCAACTTGAAACTTAGTACACTTGTAGCTTATAATATGATCTTTCTAATTTAAGAGCCAAATTAGACTTTTGACCACAATTTCACGGACCACTTAACATAGAAAATGAAAGTGGGAGTTTCAGGTTAAAGTTTTCGGTCAAGGTAGTTTTTGATGAAATTGAAGTCCAATCAACTTGAAACTTAGTACAGATGTTCCCTATAGTATAATCTTTCTAATTTTAATGCCAAATTAGATTAGAACCCAATTTTCACAGTCCATGGAACATGGAAAAGGATAGTGCAAGTGGGGCATCCGTGTACTTTGGACACATTTTTGTTATGAATATATTTTTTACTGTTTAGGCTGTTCTTGATTATATTCATTTGACGTTACTCTGTACTTATACATCCCTTCATTTAGTTATTTTGCTATGGTATTTTTTTTGTATTCTTGTCTTTCATTTTTGCTAATGTGCTTTGTATATAACCTTTTTTTTGTTTCTTTGCTACGTATGATGTGGCTTTGTGCTTATATATCCCGTCATTGTGTTATTGTGCTATGGTTGGTTTTTGTATTTCTGTGTTTCCTTTTTGTTAATGTGCTTTGTCTATATGCCTTTTTGTGTTTTTTTGTGAAATATAAAGCAGATCAAGGTCGTAAAACCAACACATTTTCGTCTCTCTATTAGACTAAATAAATATCGTGACATTCTGTTGTAAAAGAAATGTTACTTCGAAGTTAACATTTCAGGTTCATCTTGACATTTCTCTGTTCCAACCTAACATTATTCACTTCCAAAAAGAGGTGGAAGGTATAAAAAGACCTTCAAAAACATAAGTAAAAACAAACAGACAAAGCCATGATTTATATTTGACATTTCTCAATTCTTCTTAAGTTAATGATAATAAAGAACTTCTACACAAATCGTGCTTTGATTATTTGTGTACAATTTACATTTCTTAATTATATTTTGGTATTATATATTAATTCAGAAATATTATTAACCGTTTATTTAGGCTAAAGAAATGTCGTGACATGCTGTTACAATTAAACAAATGATACTTCGAAATTAACATTTTAGGATTAACTTGACATTTCTCAGTTCCAACTTAACACTACTCACTCCCAAAGAGAGTTAAAAGGAACAAAAAGATCTTCAAACTCATAACAGAACGACCATTTAACTTCAAGGGGGATGTGGTGTGGTTATTGGTTTTTCCAAAAAAAGAACTATTCCAATTCCCAATTTGATATTAAAAAAATAATCATGTCAAGCGAATGACATTTTTTTTCTTCTTTATACCCTAAAGTGTTAAGTGAGTGATAGCGTCCAAAAACTAAATAAAAGTTTCTGTCTAAGAAAACACCAATAGTCACTTCCGAAGAGATGCGAAAGGAACCAAAATACCTTTAAACTCAAAAGTCAAAAGCAATCTGATAAAGCCATAGTTTCTATCTGACATTTCTCACTTATTAGTAAATGATTATGAAGAACTTTAAAACACGTCACGCTTTCATCATTGCAGCTGCTACTCAGACTTTGTAAAAAGTCAACAGAGTCTGGGTACAAAGTCGATGAAACTGTGTCATGTGAAATATCGTTTCGTCCTTTCCTTAAAAAAAAACAACCATCGGAAGGTACCAAGACCTTGTTGATAAATATTCCGTATCAACTTCACAAATGATACACGATGGGCTTGAAGTATAGACTCTGGGTATTGACGTTGTTTATCATCTAAATAACGTATTATAGTATTCTTTTATTTGTTTTAATGAATATATTTTTACTGTTTAGGCTGTTCTTGATTATATTCTTTTGACGTTGCTCTGTACTTATAGTTATTTTGCTATGGTATTATTTTTGTATTCTTCTCTTTCATTTTTGCTATTTGTCTTGTATATAAACCTTTTTTTGTCTTTGCTACGTATGATGTGGCTTTGTGCTTAAATACACGTCATTTGTGTTATTGTGCTATGGTTTGTTTTTTGCATTTCTGTGTTTCCTTTTTGTTAATGGGCTTTGTCTATATGCCTTTTTGTGTTTTTTGTTTTTTTACATATTACGTGGCTTGGTTCTTATACATCCTACCAGTGTGCTGTGGTACCTAATTGTATTTGTTTTTAGATAAAAACACAATATTGACTGCTGTACCCCAATTTTTGACATATTTACCTATCATATCTGTTTGTTTTGTTAACAGATCATTGACAATATAATGGAATTTAATTCGACTGTCGTACAAGTGAAAGGTTAAGCTAGCTGTAAAACCAGGTTGAATCCGCTATTTTCTATATAAGAAAATGCCTGTACCAAGTCAGGAATATAACCGTTGTTATTCATTGGTTTGATTTTTGGATTTTATGGACTTTCAGTTTTAAATTTTTCTAAGAACTTGTGATACATTAAGTCAGACGAAAAATGAATTTGAGGTTGGTAATAAAATTGAGAATGAGAATGGCGAATATGTCAAAGAGACAACAACCCGACCACACAGCGGAAAACAGCCATTTTTAAAAGAGTGTAAAACAGCCAAGTTTTGCAATGTGCTCACAGCAATGTTATGATTACACACAACTTCTACGAACTATTGTACTCATTATTTGTATCTTTTTGACAACGATGATAACATTGAAGTATATTGATATCAAGTTTTTTTCCGTTTGTTTTCAATGTTATTATTTTCCATACTATCAATAGTGTCCTTGTGGAGAATATGTCTTACCTTGGAGCTCGATTTATAGAGGCGTTAATTTCTCACAATTTGCACAGCATTAATTTGTCGATGAATCATTAACAGTTTGCGGTGTATCTGTGAAAATAAATTATTTGGATAAACGGGAGAAAAAAACCTAGATAATTACCGTGAACAGCAGGAGTGTCCAAGTTTAGTAAACACTGATTTCCTCTTCAAAAAAGCTCTGATTACCAATTTTATAAGTTTCATTCTTAGTCGACTCATTCCTATGAACTTTGGTATTTAGTTCTGAAAGCAAGCCATTTTTAATTTCATGTAGTGCCTTTTCTGTAAACCCTATTTGTCAATAACATTAACGTACTGCAATTGTGTTTTAAACAGTATAGGAACAAGTCTACTATCAAGGGGACACAATTTGTGCCAAAAGAAATATCGACAACCTGTATATAAACTTTATTGCCGAAACGTATATAAATGTTGTCAGGGAGGACATCTAAAAAACACATATTTTCCCGTCCTATTACAGGTCACCAGCACACCATGTAGCTAAAAATATGAATAAGTATTATAATTTTAGAATACGTTATTTTTGTCTCGCTGCAGATAGCTATTTTTTCGCATGTCCATACAATTAATAAAACAAATAATAGATAATGCATGATTTGTTGTTTTTCTTGTCCATCTGGTTTCAATACAGTAAGAGGTAACAGCGGGGTGATAATTTCCCAATTAATTATTTTTCGTCCCACTACCCCCTTTTTCTTTCTCCTTCCTAGATCCAACTTTATAAGCCCAAATTCCCACTTTTTTAGACCGTATAGCTCTCATCCTAACATTGTTACCCCTTACATAACCTTATAAGTTGATAGAAATAAGAAGATGTGGTATGATTGCCAATGAGATAATTCTCTATCAGAGACCAAATAATATAAACGTAAACAACTATAGGTCACCGTAAGTCTTCAACAAGCAATTAGCAAAACCAATAGCGTTATCAAACTTTATAAGCCCAAATTCTCACCTTTTAATCCCCTATATCCCTCATCCTCACATTTGTACCCATGCATGCTTCATTCCGAAAGCGTGTCATCCCCTCACTATAAATAGACATTGAGGAATTTCATATATCGTTATCTGTATTGTTAGAATACAAAAAAACACTCAAGATGTTTGTCTTCTTTATATCGCGATGAGTAAAAAATAATAAGGTTTTAACAGAAAACCACTTACACGAATTGTACGTACTATGTGCATACATATAAATTGCTAATAATAGTTATCAAAGTAACCAGACATATAGTTTTATACACCAGACGCGTGTTTCGTCTTCAAAACACTCATCAGTGACGCTCAAACCAAAATAGTTAGAAAATATAGCAAAAATGAAGAGCATTAAGGAACCAAAATTCCAAAAAGTTGTGCAAAATATGGCTAAAGTTATCTATGCCTGGGTTAAGATAATCCTTTGTATTTCAGGTATTTGTAAAACGATGTACATTCTGAATGCAGCTGTCCAAAGTCAGGAGCCTGTTATAAAGTGGTTTTCGTTCGTTTGCATTATATCATATTTGTTTTTCGTTTATTATTTTGGTAAACAGATCAGGCCGTTAGTTTTCTCGTTTGAATTGTTTTACATTTGTCAATGCGGGATCTTTTATAGCTTACTATGCGGTATTGGTTTGGCTAATTCTTTGTTGACTTATAGTTGTTAACGTTAATATCATGAGGTCTCTGATAGAGAATTATCTTATTGGCAATCATACCACACCTTATTGTATAAAGCTATTTTCCCTTGAATTTTGTTCACTCTATTTTGTAATCTCTACTTATATTCACAGCATCGCAGCTCCATTTGGATATTTGAGGTTCAAACAATCAATTATAACCAACAATTAGTATTTGTAAACACATGACAAAAATATAAACGCATGAAGGCATAGACCAAGAGTTTGGATGTAGAAATTTAAAATAAAGTAGGAAGTTGAAGAGCATTGAGGACCAAATTTCCTAAAAGTTTTGCCAAATCCAGCTAAGGTAATTTATGCCTGAAGTAGAAAAGTCTTAGTATTTCAACAATACTAAATTTTGTATACAGTTAATTTATAAATATAACCATATCAATGATAATTCATGTCAGCACAAAAAGTGCTGACTACTGGGCTGGTGATTCCCTCGGGGAAATAAATCTTCACCAGCAGTGTCATCGACCCAGTGGTTGTAAATAAACTCATTATAGATACCAGGACTAAATTTTGTATATACGCCCGACGCGCGTTTCGGCAATATAGAGACACTTGCTATATGATGTCGTCGCTTGCAATTGTACCTTTATCAGGAAGGCAAACAACCAAAACGTAAAGACGTTGCTTAGCATTTAAATAAACAAATTCATATACAGTTAACTATGTCTGAAATAGTTGGAACCTGCACTTAACCCCAAGTACACAGTTTTTTAAATATAAATTGATCATTGGAATACCGACGTACTGGTCACTAGATGAATGGTACTCTCACAGATTGATTGTCCACTATTATCCACCGTGATTCAGAAATTGGATAAAGTTATTAACCAACAAAAATGTGTCCAAAGTAAACGGATGCCCCATCCGCAGTATCATTTTCTATGTTCAATGGACCGTGAAAATGAGATAAAATCTCTATTTTGGCATTAAAATTAGAAAGATCATATTATAGGTAACATGTTTACTAAGTTCAAGTTGATTGGACTTCAACTTCATGAAAAAATAATCTCGATCAAAAACTTTAACCTGAAGCGGGACAGACAGACGGACGGACTAACAAACAGACGAACGACCGAACAGACGGACGTAAGCACAGATCAGAAAACATAATGCCCATAAATGGGGCATGAAAAAAGTTGGCCAATCCGGACGTAGTCGATGATGTTAAGGGAAACCAACGACCTTACAAAGTGGGAAAAGTGTGACATGATCTTTAATTGAATTATTTGTATACTTGAACTTTATTCGGTGTAATTCGTTTTCCTTTTTAATACCATATGTGTAAGGACGTATATTAACGTTGAGTATGTGTCATTGTCACAAGGAAGTGACCTTTATTCAAATTATAAACGATGAACGTTCTTTTAAACTTAACCCGTGAGATTTATATCAGTCGAATAACTCATCTCATAATCGTTGTCGCGATTGATATTCTAAATGTTAAGGCCGTACTGTTCTAAAGTAGAATTATTTTAATGCCTCACTTAGGGACATTATGTTTTTCGATCTGTGCGTCCGTCAATCTGTTCGTTTGTTCGTATGTCCGTTCGTTCGCTCGTCTGTTCGTCCGGCCCTCCGTTCGTTCATCCATCCCTTCGTTGGTTCGTCCATCCCTTCGTTCGTCCGTCCATCTGCCCCGCCGCTTCAGGTTATAAGTTTTGGCTATGGTAGTTTTTGATGAAGTTTAGGTCCAATCAACTTGAAAATAAGTGCACATGTTTCCAATGATATGTTATTTCTTTTTACAATACCAAATCAGAGTTGTGCGAGTGGAGCATACGTGTATGGACACATTCTTCTTATTACATAATGTTATGCTGTAATTTGGATTATCAATTTGTAAAGAATAATTGATTCAAACTATTGTCAAATGATTATGTTCCAAAAATAAAGAGCAATTTTGTGACGCAGTGACCTTCCTTTTTTAAATTTTATTATGAGGTCAAGAATGATTTTATTATGAGGCTAAGAATTATTATAAAAAAAAGGATAGCAATAAATGTATTTTGCATTTTTTGGTTTTAGTTGTGTAAGTCTCATTCATGTGCAAATTATGTCCTGTATCTTTTTTTCACATAAATAAGGAAGTCTAGTAAGAAGGATAAGCGTGTTTGTGTAATTTAAGTTGGAAGCTATGTACAAGGGTGACATATTTTAACCAATCCTCAAATTCTCTAGATGAACTGGTTTGAAAAGATTCATAACAGTGCAAGGAAATAACACATTGTTAAAGTATTGTTATTTTTACACCTGAACTAGGTTAAATTATATAAAACAAGACTATATTAAGCCAACGGTTGTCGTATAGCGCAAATATGTTGATGAAAATGTCTAACCATTGATTGAATTGGAAGGCATAACATAGACTTTAAAGTTAACATGGTCAGGAATTTGTTTGGGATAAATGTTACATCTTTGTCTTTTACAGTTTGAAATGAAATAAAAAGGTGAAGAATTGAGTGATTGACCTCCAGACCTGTCTATATGACTCTCAAAAATAAGGACCTTTGAAAAGGATTTTTGTGAGTCAAGAATATTAAATATAATTATCAAAAGTGCATTGTTGTAATCATAATTATTATATCATACGTAACAAATTCACATCCTGGTAAAGATAATGCACCGACGCACATAAAATTTTTCTTTTAAAAAGAAGTATGATGCAATTCATGATTTATTGTAAATTATACAACGAGTTGTTCATATTCAATATATTTTAACCTCGATTGGATATAGCATTCTTAAAGAGGTCATTTTAAACATTATTCGGCCTTTTCCCAGGACAAAATTCTCTATAAAACAACTGTTATTTCATTTCTCATGGAACAAAAAAGAAATACATAAAGTAGGAATTCTTGATGCATTGATTTAAAGGTGTTACTTGACATTTGTTTGTTTTTATTGTGATTAAGATTATAACACAATGTTGATTGCTGTACTCCTATTTTTGACATTTTTGACATTTTTACCTGTTATGTCTGTTTGATTTGTTTATGCATCGATGTCAATATAATGGAATTTGATCCGACTGTCATACAAGTGAGAGGTTTAGCTAGCTATAAAAAACAGGTTCAATCCACCATTTTCGACATAATAAAAGTAAGGAAAATGACAGCCGTTATCCATTCCTTTGATGTGTTTCAGCTTTTGATTTTTTGATTTGATTTGGGAATTTCCGTTATGAATTTTCCTCGGAGTTCAGTATTTTTGTGATTTTACTTTTTTTAGTATCTATGATGAGTTTATTTACAGTAAAACATCTATATAACACCATATCATCTCTTTATTCATACCTTGACTTTAATGATTTTGTAGTTGAGTGTTCTTGATAAAGGTTATTAAATAATAGCACACATACGCGCCAAATCTATTATTAAGTGTTATTTTCATAACTTATTACATTTTGTCTGTATATATTGCGATCATAAAATTGTACTAATGTTATGGTTTTAACTCTCAACTGAACTTTGGACATTTTTTTATGTTCTGAAAGGCTCCTTTTTTTTGTTTAACGCATTGGTATTTTTCCTTCATATCTGCTTTAATACGTAGTTCGAGACACACGAACTGTGCACACAGACATGACATTGAATATTTTTTACAACACTTGACGATAAAACTGCTAGAATTGTCCGTTCAGTACTAAGAATCTCGGTATTGACATGATCAAAATTATAATTTATTAGTACATTTGATAGTCTTGTAGATTTTTTTTATAATGAAAAGTGATTAATGATAGCGAACTATTAATTTGGTACGACGGACGTTTTCGTTTGTGTAATCTTATTAGGAAAATATGTAGAAGGGAACATATTTAAACCAGTTCTAGATGTACTAGTTTGAAAAGATTCATAAGAAGAGGAAGAAATTACAATATAAAAAAAATATTATTTCACACTTGAACTAAATAAAATAATATAATATAAATAATACTATATTAAACCTACGGTTACCCAATGTAATACTAAAGAACTAATCTGTTGATGAAGATATCATGCCGTCGATTGAATCTCAAAGCAAAAAATAGTTTAACATAGACGTTAAAATTTTATTGGTCAGGGAGTTGTTTTGGATACCTATTGCATCTTTGTCTTTTATAGTTTGAAATTAAATGGCCAAGAATTGTGATTATCCTTCACACCTGGTCATGTGTTTGTCAAAAATTAGGACCATGACAAGGATTTTTTAGTCATGCATATCACTCCATAATTAATAAAGTGCATTTCAATTATCATAATCGTTAACTCACAAGTAACAAATTCACATCCTGGTAAAGATAAAGCAAAAATAGAAAAGAAATCAAAAAATTGATGCAATTCATGATTTTTTGAAAAATATACAATGAGTTTGTCATATTTAACTACAATTTAACCTCAAGTGGATTGTACCGTCGAAGGGTAACCTTTTAAGCACTCTTTGGCCTTACCCATGATGAAATCCATTATGGACCACTGGTTATTTCATTTCTCAAGTATAAATAGCAGGAATACATGATGCACATGACCATTTTAAAGCTTTTATTACAATAAAAAGGCTAAATCACATGTTATCATTTTTTTTTCAAACATGAATTTTAAAGATTTGCAGTTGATGGTTCTTGAAAAGGATTCTTTTAGAAAAGAACTAGTACGCGTCAAATATATAAAGTATTATTTTTATAAAATATTACATATTATCTGCACGACATGGGTGTCTATTATGTTGGATCTAAAAAATGCATAACCTCCGATTAAAAAAAAAGAATACCATAGACAGAGAATATGCAATCTTTTCATTTCTGCCCTTCCATTATGTGACTCAAGAAAAAAATTAAAAAATGGGTAATAATTGCATCGAAACCTTTTTATGATAGGGCTTCTTTGAGTCGTATTTTGTCTTGAAAACGTAAAAAGATAAAGTTTTTGATACATCATCTCGCTTCAGATTCTATTATTTTTTATATATAAAGGCTACAGGTTGACTAATAATATTGAAAATTCGCAATACTAAAAAAAAAAAATATATGATTCAAAAGTAAAAACACAAAAATACTGAATTCCGAGGAAAATTCAAAAAGGAAAATCAAAAATCAAAAATGGATAACAACTGTCATATTCCTGACTTGGTACAGGCATTTTCTAATGTAGAAAATGGTGGATTGAACCGAGTTTTAAAGCTAGCTAAACCTCTCACTTGTATGACAGTCGCATATAATTCCATTATATTGACAACGATGTGTGAACAAAAGAAACAAAAACAATACTAGGTAAAAATGTCACAAATAGGGGTAAATAGTCTAATTCGGTATGTCACACTCATGAATAGGGAACGGGATTGTAGTTACGACATAAGGAACATATCCGATATCATCTGTGAAACTCATTCCATAACGGTCAACCAACTCGTGATGGCGTCCGTAAAATTTACAAAGTGATGATTTCAACTTCACCATTTGGAACTCTTGGTTTAAAATAAAATTCACAATTGGGAAGCTGAAATCATCTCTTTTGTCGTAAAGTTTTGTTTTCAACCGACCCTCATAGTCAATTTCTAGATATAAGTCATAATCAAATGGCAAAATCAAAGGCTCAAACACATCAAACGAATGGACAACAACTGTCAAATTCCGGACTTGGTACAGGCATTTTCTTATGGAGAAAATGGTGGATTGAACCTGGTTTTATAGCTAGCTAAACCTCTCACTTGTATGACAGTCGCATCAAATTCCATTACATTGTCAACGATGCGTGAACAAAACAAACATATTCAAAGAGTAAAAATTACAAAAATAGGGGTACAGCAGTCAACATTGTGTTATCATCTTAATCACTATAAAAACAACAAATGTAAAGAAGAAGCACAAAAAGGCATACATCAAATTTAACATCCTTATTTTGCTTATCTTATACGATTTTATTTATCTATGTAAATTCTACCCGTAAAGGATGGAAGGTTTTCAGTACTGGTGTAAAATTGCGCGTTTGAAATTCGCACAGGTAGACATAAAATAATTTTGTCGTTCAAAGTATGACGGCATACATAAATGCAGAATCACGTTAGGTAGAAAAAGTGAAATACCTTTCTAATGAATCATGAAAACCGAGTAAGTGTGTTCGAATAGTAACTTTTTACTAAAAGTACTTGACGACAGGCTTTAAAAAAATGCATATCTTAAAAAAAACTTAATTTTTTGTGCGTCATATCTAGGTTGTATAGTCTACAACCATTGAAAACTTTAAGTCTGCCCTTCCACAAAATATATTTTTTAACGTTTATGAATGTTCGAAAATACCACCTGAAAACCGAGCAGATAATAGTTTTGAGTTAACTGAATGCAAACAAGTACATTAATTAAAAGATGGACGAAAGATACCAAAAGGACAGTCAAACTCATAAATCGAAAATAAACTGACAACGCCATGGCTAAAAATGAAAAAGCAAACAGACAAACAATAGTACACATGACACAACAAAGAAAACTAAAGAATAAACAACACGAACCATGCTCATTACCTAGTAGATACAATTTGTCTTTTAAAATACACCTGACATATTATGATCGTTATGGTGCTATGTGGATAGATTTATCGGTTTTCAAGAGCTTAATTAATTAAAAAATTAACTGGCGTAATGGGGAGATATTTTGACGAAGTAGAATCCTGACTGAATAGTGGCACTTTAGTAAAAAGTTTGAAAGGCTAAATCAAATACGAAATTGAAAAGCATTAAAATAAATAAAAAATGATGGAAAATATAAAATACGAATAAGGCAATCAACTGTTGACTTCGGGATGCATAATGTTTTGACTGGTTTCTTACTCTCTAGTAGGACGGTAAGATAAACCTAAAGAATTATGTAGTTTGCCGTTTCTATTAATTTCTTCTGTGGACTGTTGTTAATATTTCCGTCGAAAATCTGGATTTAGAATATTTCTTTTGTCATCTGCTTGAAATTGGGGATAAGAATATTTATTTTAGAAAAAACCGTAGCCCAAACCTCCTTGAAATAAATGGTCGTTCCCTAACTGTGTTTGACACGTTTTTAAATATCAAATGACCTTTGAACACCATACACAAAAAAGGTCTATTACTTCAGACAAAAGAAAATTAAAAGCCTCATATTTATAGTATCATTATTTCCAATTCAGTTGATTCAAACTCAACGTATTTTTTAAGCTTTTATTCATTTGTGTAACTTAAATTCAATTGAAAATTTAATTTAAAGTACATTTTTTTCTCAAACATCACTTAACTAAACTTTAGATTTTTTATCATTTCAGTCACAAATCTAGAAGACCTGACTTGAAGTTGAAATCCAATAAAACGATTGTAGTATTTTATATACGGTATCAAATATTGTTTGAATAGGAATGAATTAATTAAATAACAACTCGCTGTACACTTTGGAAGACATGCCTAATGAAGATATGAACAACTTGGGATTTCCAAGTCTCAATTTGACTAAAAAGCCTGATAATATTATCTTGTTTTAGTGACACATTTTTTTAATTCTTGAGTTATCCCAGATATCAAATTTCGTTTTAAAGTTTTGTTTCAATGTCATTTCTAATTTAGAAATTTTATGCAAGGTTGGGTAAAATATAATACAGTAATAGCAAAAACTAACAATGTGCCTATTTGTTCTGTATATAATGTGAACGATACTTATGAAAACAATGATCTTAACCGACAATCCTAATTCAAACTTCCGACAGCTGTTAGAATTTTCCGGAAAATTTAGTTTATCAAGATCAAATATGAATGAAAACCTGAGAAAACAAGAGAGCGGGAAGTTTTTGGTAAAATACAAACATATCCATTAAATGACAAAAGATATTGAATATGAAGTTTTAGTACAAAAGTACATATCATACATTTTTTTTTATTTAAATGAGAAGACCTTCATCATGCACGCGTATCTGTTTACATTTTCAACAAATAAAATCGCTACAAAAAAAAATTTCAAAAAATAATAGAGCGATAATTAAGGAGTACATATAAGTTGTTTGATGCTATATCATTGACGACTACTATAAATAATATAAAACTGGTCTTCGAGTGAGATGGTAATGGAAGCGTGGAAATCTTAACTCTTGTAATTGGTGTGTGTTAGACAATACTAGTAGTAGATTTTTGTAATTGGTGTGTGTTAGACAGTACTAGTAGTAGATTATTGTAATTGGTGTGTTAGACAATACTAGTGTAGATTTTTGTAATTGGTGTGTGTTAGACAATACTAGTGTAGATTTTTGTAATTGGTGTGTGTTAGACAATACTAGTGTAGATTTTTGTAATTGGTGTGTGTTAGACAATACTAGTAGTAGATTTTTGTAATTGGTGTGTGTTAGACAATACTAGTAGTAGATTATTGTAATTGGTGTGTTAGACAATACTAGTGTAGATTTTTGTAATTGGTGTGTGTTAGACAATACTAGTGTAGATTTTTGTAATTGGTGTGTGTTAGACAATACTAGTAGTAGATTATTGTAATTGGTGTGTGTTAGACAATACTAGTAGTAGATTATTGTAATTGGTGTGTGTTAGACAATACTAGAAGTAGATTATTGTAATTGGTGTGTGTTAGACAATACTAGAAGTAGATTATTGTAATTGGTGTGTGTTAGACAATACTAGTAGTAGATTATCGATGTTCATATCTCAAACATTGATTATGAAGACAAATATAAAATTAACAAAATTAGAGACCAGGCATAGAACAATCAATTGAAATCGGGAAAAATATCCAAGGTCATTTAACACTCATGTCTGTCCTTGTGAAATCTCATAAAATTGTTGAGAAAAATGATCATTTAATTTATACTCAAAAGTATTGAATCCCCTGTCAACATTACTTTTTGCAAACATGCAAAGGAATTTAAACCAAGATAAGAATGAACAAGAACAGCCTACTGTCCAGTTAAAGTAAAATACCCACATTTAGTTCACGAAGGACTCATTATGTAAACAAAAACAGCTGTAAAAATCTCAAGAACTTCAGATACATGGAAGTAAATGACATCTTAGAATTAACATTTTTTCACAAAATCCAGCAAAATAAGGTAAATAAAGTCGACAGTAGTTTAAATCTTGTAAATTAATTGAAAAGACACTCAAGAAGCTATTCGAATGTAAGGTTCATGTCACGGTGATGCTCTCTTCAACTTTTTGAACGATGATGCTCAATTTGTAAATATGAACATTATAATATGTGATATGAATGCCTTTGAGGCAACTCTCTACCAAGGACCAAAGGATATGTAAGTTAGTAACTAAAGTTCAACGTAAGCAAACACATACTGCGTAGTCAGCTTTTACAGTATAAGGGAAGAATATACATCTACACAAATCATAGTAAGTTTACCGTTTTGGCATTCAAATCAGTCAGAAAGATTATAGTATTTTTAAAATTATAGTAGATTATAAATTTGTGCACTTTCGTCATCTATGCTCTTCAACTTCGTACTTTATTTTGTCATTTTTTTAACTCTTTTTTTATCGTCAATAATGAGTATATTGTAGACGAAACGCACGTTTGGCGAAAAAACAAAATATCAATCCTGGTATATCTTTGCTGAGTTTATTCAGAACAATCTTCTTCTCATTGAAAGCGAAAACGATTCAATAACAAAAACGTCATGCAATCATTTAACATAGTTTGTTTTACCATGTACTCAGGTATAAGCGCAACTACTATGGCCAGGACGCAATTGAATGAATTGTTAATTGGAAAATACGACTGAGAGGGAAGTGTATATAATTACATATATAAGAAAAAAATGTACAAAACCATTACTATTTCCGTTTAACTAACCATTGCAATCGCACGGTATGGCAACTTCAAGCAATGAAACTACTCCTTTGGTAGGCAAGTTTTAATTTTTAATCATTTTAGTTAATGAATATACCGGGGACATTATAAAGCGTACTGATATGAAAATTCGAGGCAAAATCTATAAAATTCAAGGATAATTGATTAAAATTGTAATATTGCTTAAGACTTAACGGCTTGTGGTTAAGTTTCATTATTTTATGATTGTTATCTCTTTCATCGATACTTACTGATGGTCCGTTTAAGTTACTAATATCCTTAAAATAACGGTTTGCGAGTATAATTTCCAATTAACATTTCCACAGTGTATTTTTGTGTAAATGATAACTTATGTACTCACAAAGTTCTCAAAAAGGTTGGTTTAATGATAAAAAAGGAATGTTTAAGCACAATTATTAATGTATTTTCTTGAGATAAAGGCATATGACATGTTATATTCATTATTTCAGCAAAACTGTTAAATTTAGAAAAGCGTTTTACTGTCTAAAAGCGAAATTGTTGTGTGCATGATCAAAGGAAAAACATAACAATTCGAAATAAGAAAAAAAAAAAACATTTTGGAACGCCGTTTTATTTTATATTATATTTTAATAAATGGCTATTTTGGAAAAGTTATATTGTTATATTGGTTTAATTAGAAGTCAGTATAACGATAGGATTGAGAATCGGTCGAAAACAAAGGTTACTGCCATTTGGGAATTTTATAACAATGGTACATTTTTTTGACAGTGAATTTTTGTTGTAATAAGACGAGACACGTTCTAATATTTGGTTTATGTAAAAGTTTTGACTGACACATTAGTTACTCTTTGTTGTTTTTAGCTGCTGGATCATAACTATTTAATAAACAAAACGTATTATGACCCTGTTTGGGTTGTGCGTTCGATTTTGTCAATTTAACAAATCTGCTAACCATTGTCACATAAATTGAAAGTTTAGCTAGTTGTTAAGCAAATTTACTTACCATATTCTTCGAAAATGTATGTCCAAAGTCATGAATATGACGGTTGTTTTCATCCTACAGTTGGTTGATAATATTTACTTTTGTCTGTTTATTAAGACTTTCTTTCTTTTAAATTCATATTGGAAGTCGGTATGCTTGTTCATTTGTTTTTGTATACATTTTAAAACAACCTTTTCATTTGTATCTTCTAGTCAAATGATAACAGCTCGACACATAATGACACAGAAATTGACATGGTGAGTGTTTCATGAAATACTTATTTATTAAAAAAAAATCAAATAGTAACCACTGATTATTTATCCAATTAAAAAAATGGATATTTAATAATTAAACTCATCATAGATAACAGGCTTAAAATTTTGTATTTGCGCCTGTCGCGTGTTTCGTCTACAAGAGACTCGTCAGTTTCTCGAATAATGTTTTTTTGTAAAATACGAAGTTGATGAGCATTGAGAACCAAATATTCCTAAAGGTTTTGTCAAACAGTTAGGTAATCTATTCCTGAGGTAGAAAAGCTTTAGTATTTTAAAAACAATCACAAAGTTTTGTGAACAGTTTATATTATGACCATATCAATGATAATTCATGTCAACACAGAAGTGACCGCACTCGTTCAACTAGTTTTGAAGAAAACAAAACTCCTAAAAAATATTCATTTCATCGATTCAAAAGTATTTGCAGTATTAACTTATATCTTTCAACGATTTAAAACTATCACCAAACACGTTTCGTCCAATAGATTAATTAGAAAATGTCCAATAGCCCCCATATATACAACACATTTAGATGTAGAATTAAATTTATTTTTTAGTAAACCGACCAAAACATATTCCCGATTGACACTGCAATTGCGTGTTTGAATCAGACTTTTAATTACACATATAAACTTGTATCGTAATTGACGGATAACCCCCTTAATACCAACTCATTTCACATTTTATTTCTGTCTTGATAATTGGTAAAATATGATATCACAAATACTAGAAAAGACGGAATACAACAAGATTCAAACGCAAAATTAACTCCAATGCAGAACCCGCTTACTTATCTATAATTTCCATATCGTGAATCAAATTAACTTAGTTACCTTACAAATATAATGGAAAAAGCGTGATATTTCACAACATAGCAGACTATTACAAAGAAGAGCGGGAAGAGATACTAATTGTATACAAAAAGTCAACGAAAAGGAGATAACACCAAGATGAATGTTATAAATTAAGTACACAAAAAGCGATCTCAATATACAAAAGGAAAAATAGACAACACCAAGATAAATCTCAGCACTATTCACAATACTCATCGGAGACGCTGACATTACAGCAATTAGATGGCGAAATCAAATCAGTTGAAAAGTATAACAAACAATTCAACAGAATAATACACCAAATGTTAAAGATAGCTATCCCATTACAAAACGGGAAGGGGAGAGTAATGGAAAATCAATAAGGGTCAGCATTTCTTCTTACTCTTTTTAAAATACGTCGATAAGTCCTGGCCGATGATTCGGCATCATACACAGCGTATCATAACATTTTTTTTACATTTTAAAGTCATAAAGTCAAACTAAACAGAATGCGAAAGTAAATGGCAAGTTGTTTTTTTTTTTAAATTATTTTCATTCTGTAAACAAAACAAAAAATGTCCCAAAAGTCTTATATTAGAAATATATTTTGTAACTGATAATTTCAGGACTCACCGCCTGACGGCGAAGATGTCGTTGAAGGCCGAAATACTCTCGGTGTAAGTATCGATTATTTTTGGTTGTAAGTATAAATTCTTTACTATAATGCATTTCGTTAATATTGGTCTTTTTTCTTCATTATAATGTGTTGTATGAGGGGCCTTGTGACCCAAACAATCTGTTTGAATAACGTAAATGATTATAATAACAACTCCCTTTATTTTTATATTATGAATGATATAGCCTAAACAAAAGTAATTACTAAAACTGGACTGATAAGTAAAGGTTGATACCACACATCGACAATTAAATGAAAACTAAAATCACAAAAATACTGAACTTAGAGGAAAATCAATTCGGAAAGTCCATAATCACATGGCAAAATCAAATAACAAAACGCATCAAAAACGAATTGTTATAGATAAGATGATGACCAATGTCACTACCTAGAAAATATATATTTTTTTATTTATTTATCAACAAATTGCAATTTCTGCTGTTAACAATATACATCACTAGTCCAACATTCCAGTGAAGTGTCCCTGTTTGTTAAACACTAGAATAATACCTAGAATATATACATCAAGACCATCATGCGTTCTTGGTGAAGTTGATACGGAATATTTATCAACAAGGTATTTGTTTCTTTCGATAAATTTTCAAAAGGACGAGACGTTTCATTGTTTAACATTGTATTCAATGTTTTATCAAACTAAGTACAAATGAAACAAGTAGATAACAAAATGGTTAAAATGCAAGTACATTAAAATTATATGTCATTTTTAGAAGAATAAAAAATATATAAATTGTGAGTTCAAAATAGTGATGCGAATCAACAGTTATCATCAACACAATTGATGTCAAAAAGATTCCAAGGCTCTGTGTCGAAGTCCGTACTTTGACCTATAATGGTTTACTTTTATAAATTGTGACTTGGATATAGAGTTGTCTCATTGGCACTCGTACCAGATCTCCTGATATCTATTAAAAATAGGATGTTTCGACTAAAGTTTTTGTCTAAATCTCATTAAATTGAAACTTTTCTATAGTAGTAACCATGTGCCCTTTGATTTCAGGCAGACGATACTGACAGTGGTTCTAATCCTGGTGTTACAAACAAATTCCAATCTCGACGTGAAGTTACAAAAGGGTTATACGATGTTGCTTTACTGATGGCAAATGTATCTCAGCTGAAATCAGTCTTAGACTCAAAGGATAGTAGATACTATACGGCCCTTGTTTGTCTGCTTAGTTTATCGATATCACTGCACCTGATCAGTGCCATTTTACTCTATGTTTTACTCATAATAGAGAAACAAACTAAGAACAAACAACAGCATGACAGTGAGGGGATAAACAAGAAAGAAGGCAATCCAACACAGCAATCACCTACCAGACAAACGTCAACTACTGAAAGTGGAAAAACTGCAGTATGTACAAACTGTTTTGCAGTAACACCGTGCTGTCGATGTTGGCAAATTTACAAAATTGACATAATCGCAACATTTTGTGTATTTGGAGTGACAGTTCTCAATATTTTTATTACAGCGTTTTGCAGCAGTATGAAAACGTAATTCACAATAGTACAACAGTAAAGTAGTTTGATGGAGGGTCAGAGAAAATTTAATTCCAAAGTAGTTGTTTACCGCGGAAAGAACAGGTGTCTTTTTTTTTAAATCTTTTATCATCGCTTCTTGTTTTCAATATTGTTCTTTTGAGTTGTTTTTTTACACTTAAATAGGCCCTGTATCGCTGCTAGTGGAATGTGAGGACACCAGGGAAAGCATTAAATCTGTAGATAGCTATATGGTACTGACATTATTTATAAAATATTTTCTAAAATACCACTTTGAAATATTCGGAAATTAATAAATAACTTATGTTCCAACTTCATCAGTCAAAGTTGACTGACTTGAATCTTGATATTCTTTAGGTAAATATAAGAAGATATGGTATGAGTGCAAATGAGACCACTCTCCATACAATTGATAAAAGTACACCATTTTAGAACAAAGTACGGTCTGCAACACGGAGAATTGGCTCACACAGAACAGCAAGCTATAAAGGGTCCCAAAAAATTACTAGTGTAAAACCATTCAAACTGCAAAACCAAACGTTTATCTATATACCCCCAGGAGTAGATTACCTTAGCCGTATTTGGCACAACTTTTTGGAATTTTGTGTCCTCAACGTCTTCAACTTTGTAATGGTTTGGCTTTTAACTGTTTTGATCTGAGCGTCACTGATGAGTCTAATGTAGACAAAACGCGCGTCTGGCGTATTAAAAAATAATCCTGGTACCTTTGATAACTACTATATAACATTTAAGGTACATTTTGGTTATAAAGCTTTTTGTGTTTACGTCCTTATGCAACTCTGGCTTTAATTATTTTTCAATAAGTTGGTATAAGTTGGTAACTTCCAACTTTGACGACACTGAATGCTGTTCTAGTATATTTTATATCTCCAAAAGAATAAACAAAATCGTTCGCTTGCTGTTTTCTAAATATTATACGCAATGCCTTTAATTTCCTAAAACTGTATGAAATTGAAGTTTTAAGAAGTATTAAAGTAGTTTGAAGAGTTACTTACAAATATGTGACAAGAAAGACAAACGAAGAACAGATTTATAGCTGACTATGCGGTATGGGCTTAGCTTATTGTTGAAGGCCGTACGGTGACCTTTAGTTATTAATTTTTGTCTCATTGTGGTCTCTTGTGGGGAGTTGTCTCATTTGCATTCATACCACATATTTACATTTCAACATACCACTACCTTGGAAACCAAAAACTGAACAACACCATCGCCATTAAAAGCCGATGTTTATCTCAGTCTATCAAGAAGTGTAACTGTACAATATATATGGGTGGATATTTGTTAACGATATAATCGTCTTTATTGCTGTGTAGATATAACCAATTGATATTTTGTGTTGGTCGTTAATGTTTTTTCAAGATATAAGCAATGTAGTGGCAATTGTTCAAAATTTGAAACAATACAATTCAATAAAATTAAGTTGTTTAAGTTTTGTCCTACAGATGTATAAGTCGCAGCGTGTAAGATTCTAAGAGATATCATATCAAGTGATGTTTAGATTAAAAAGTATTAATTTAAATAGCGAATCCTCCTACTTGTAGGTTCTTTGGACGAGTAACCCATACCGACATAATTTGTTAATGTGACAATAGTTGAAATCCAGTTTGTTTTGATGTGCCTCATAGAAAATTTATCATTCTAAAAACGGAAGTCCATCATTACTTTTGAAAGATTCATGGCCCTAACACATGGCGACAAACAATCTAACTGAGCAAGATAAAAGATCTGATTTATATAATTGGAATTGTAAAGGTGGTAAAATTTTACGTTACTGTTGTTTTAATGAGGCGTCGAACTGTCTCTTTCTTTGTAATATTGTTTGGTTGAAATTGGTCCTGTGGTCAAAATCTTTTTTTTTTATTTTACGATGACAACAAACAACAGACATCAGATGATAGCATAAGCTATATTGGATCATTGCGAAAAATTGGGCTAGAAATCCCAAAATGTAGATTTTTTTATCAGCAAAAATACATTTTTCGCAGAATCCAAATTCGTTCTACTTATGTTTTATATAAGCTTTAATAAAATATTTTGTCGTTCACAATATGATTTGCTGTTGTAGTATAAATATTTATTTAGCACTTCAAAGTCACAGAATACGACTTAATATGATATGAATCTATAGGAGACAGTATTTTACAGATGTTAAAATCTCGTAAATCGTTTAGCAAGAACAAATCAACGTAACCTGCATGGTCTCTAAGGGACGGCGCTCAGATAGAATAAGCCATATATGGTATAGGACACAATCAGTACGATAAAAAGTTGAATCTCAAAAATACTGAACTCCGGGGAAAATTTAAAAAGGAAAGTCCCTAATCAAATGCCAAAATCAAATGCTCAAACACATCAAACAACTGTCATATCCCTGACTTGATACATGCATTTTCTAAGAGCGAAGAAATCTATGATGGAATCTAAGGATCTAAAATCACTTGTCACAAGGACATTCGCAAGTTGACACATTTTTCTCTGTCAACTGATTCGTGATGGTGACCATAAAACGTATGTAGTGCCAATTTCGGTAGTTCTTCCTCAGAACTCAATTTTGTGTAAAGATCACAGCCCTGTTAAAAAGTTTCCTATAGTGTGAAACTGCACTAGCGTATCATATAAACTTTATCATATATCTTATTTTGAAGTCGTTCATGTGTGTATATATCAAGATAAGAGAGCCCAATATAAAACACACCTTCTACTTTCGGTAGCAACATAAACATGAAGTTCAATGGGATAAATAAAAAGTAAGCACATTTCGAAACATATAGGAAATTGAAATTAAAGAATTTTGAAAGATTTTTTTTCTATTTGTCTTTAAATAAAGAGATTGTGTGGTTATAAATCAGATGTAAAATATAAGGCTATGGTATTGTTTGTTAGCAGTTTAATCGTCTTGATTCGTTTTATGTTCGTTCAAATGATAAAGGAATATAAAACAGAACAAAAAAATATCGACTCGCTAAACATATGGAGGAAACCATTGGACGACTAGGAACTAATATAAAAAAAACAATAAGGTCTTTCCTCGCAGAGAGGAAAGACCTTAACTATGGTGTTAATCACTAATATGTATCATCCTTTCTGCAATAAATGGGTTCTCGGTGGAAATACATCTATGGCTATCACCAGTTTATACTAATTACACTTAGACATGAATAAATGAACAACCGTCTACCATTTGTACAGAGAAAACAAAAATTCTCACGATGATATTTTCTGTATCTTATGTAAACAGAATTTGAATCATAATTTATATTTTAAAACCCTCGTATTTAACAGAATATACGATTTCTGCTGCGAACTTTTTTTTATCTCAACCTACTGTTTTTTTTAAAAGGATTGGGCACAGACTGGAGCGATCATGTTCTGTATAAAGTTACCAGTATTTAAAAAAAACCTCTCTAATTGAAACAGCAAATATATATTTCAAATTTTCAAAGCATTCATATTAAGGTAAATTTGATAAATTCATAATTAAGGCAACAGTAGTATACCACTGTTCAAAAGTCATAAATCGATTGAGAGAAAACAAATCTGGGTTACAAATTAAAACCGAAGGAAAACATCAACTAGTATCAGGACCTATTGCAAACGAAATGTTCTAGAGAAATAAATATCAGTAGATCGTAGCATCACCAATTTGTGAATCAATATTTATGAAAGGTACATAATTCAAAGATACTCTCGTACTATTTACAAACATTGAAGGAAAATACAAAATCGTGTGGCTTATAGTGACAAATATTATTAATGCATCTATTGGACTAACAATTATAATTTTTGAAGAAATGCGTAAGTCAAAGCAGTAAGATACGTTAAAAGGTAAGAAATCATTGCTTTTAAGTCTGTTCTAAGAAACTGAAATAAATGCAACACAATTTATATAAAGAATTCTGAATCACTTATTTGAGTTTCGATAAAACAAATTATTATCTCACGAACTCTAAAAGCATTAAATTTTCCCAAGTACTAAGGAAATTAGTGAACATATTTGGTCAAGTAGAATTTTAATTTTAAAATAGAAAACTTGAAAAAATATTACAATAGGAAATTATTAGAGTGTATTTAAGCGAGTGAGCTCTCACATGTTCCTCACTTTATACATTTAATTGCAAGGAGTGGCTTCTTCTAAAACTGAAAGTGTTCCTTTGGTAAGAAATATGTTGATTATCAATAGTTAATATGGGCTTCATCAGACGTTAGGCAGAAGCAGTAATTTTATCGATATATTTGTTTAATCGCAAGATTACCACAGTTTTCTAGGACTATAACAAACTTTGGTCCCTTAACGGTTAGTGTCAACTAGGCAAAGGGTATAAATAAGGGTAACAGTAGTATACGACGGTTTGAAAATCATAAATTCATTGAGAGAAAACAGATCCGGTTTACAAACCGAGGGAGACACATCAACTATTAGAGGAAAACAACGAAACAACAGAAACACTGAAGACAAGGCAACACACACAGAAACGACCTATAAGATAACAACTCACATTTTTCTGACTTGGTACGGGACATTTTAAGAAACAAATGGTGGGTTGAACTTAGATTTGTGGCTAGCCAAACCTCGCGCTTGTATGGCAATGTTAAATATAAAACTGAAATGACAAATACATTCCGATATAAACTTGCTTATATGATTTGAAAATGATAACATGCTAGCTGACTATGCGGTATTGACTTTGCTCATTATTGAAGGCCGCACGGTGACCTGTAGTTGTTAATGTCTGTGTCAGTTTGGTCTCTTATGGACAGTAGTCTCATTGGCATTCATACCACATCTTCTTTTTTATATTTACATTATATATGGTTGCAAGCATCGGGTTAAGAGGGAAATATATATATATATATATGTAAACCTTGAAGGACGATGTAACCATTGAGTAGCAACAATGTTTTATTGTACTCTTTGCTTAAGGTTTATGTAAGGAGTTATGTTATCTCTTGTTAGTTATAAAACTTGAAAAAAAAACAATCAATATTCTGAAATTGTCCGAATCTTGTTTATATCTCTGTTAGAATTTTTAGTAGGGAAACAAAGCGAGAGCATCAAAAGTATATAATTTTTTTACAATTAGTTGTTTATTTACTTTTTCCTTTTAATATATCAACAATAGAAGATCCTTTTTTATTTTTCAGTCGTCACTTGATAACAGTTCTATAAAAGTTGAAATGGTAAGTTTTGTCTTTTCTTCCTATGTGACCTATAAATTTTCCTGTACCCATATTTTGACTATTTTGTTTATTATATCTGTGTTGTTCACCCATCGTTGTAAATATAACGGAATTTGATGAGACTGTCGTAAAAATGAGAGATTTAGCGCTATAAAATCAGGTTAAATACACCATTTTCTACATTTGAAAATGCCTATACCAAGTCAGGAATATGACAGTTGTTGTCAATTCCTTTGATGTGTTTTGTCATTTGATTTTGCCATGTGGTTAGGGACTTTCCGATTGAATTTTCTTCGGAGTTCAGTATTTTGGTGATTTTACTTTT
Organism: Mytilus edulis; assembly: GCF_963676685.1. Lineage (NCBI taxonomy): Eukaryota > Metazoa > Mollusca > Bivalvia > Mytilida > Mytilidae > Mytilus > Mytilus edulis. The sequence continues at coordinate 6,257,169 of NC_092347.1, forward strand.
TATTGACTAGACTCATTCAACCGATGTATAAATTACACTGAGTGCCCAAATTTCACCTATTTAGCAAAAATAACAGCGGAAACCAGACACGATTTCCTAGAGTCTAAATAATTTGTTTGTAGTAATCGAACATGTGTTGATTCCATCAATTCAAAATGGCGGGTCCTTCCTTAGTTACACCTGATCAACTGTGGATTTGATGGTAACTTGTAGCCAATAAAAAAAAATGTTACATAAAAATTGCATTAGAATACAAAACTTTACTCCTGTTTCTGATAATATTCACCCATTGATGTCTTTAACAGTGATGTGTACAAGTATTGTAATAAGACATGATCATTGATGTTTGATTTGATAATGTAGTCTTAATTAAATGATTGTTTTGTTTGTTGTTTTTGGTTTTGAACAAGCACTCGCAGATCTTTGCTTGGTATCTTTTTGTTGTTGGGATATACAAATACCCGGCAACGTCCACTCTATGGTTTTGTTTTTGGGATGTATAAATACCCGGCCACGTCCACTCTATGTTTTTGTTAGACGTTTTTCCATTTGTATCCATTTGATCAGTTACATTTTTTTCAAATGATTTTTATAGTTCGATTTGTATGTTGTACTGTTATACGACTGTCCCTGTTTAGGTGGTGGGTTGGGATCATGCAAACATATTAAACCCTGCAATTCAGTGGTTGCCGTTTGTTACATGTTTTATTAACTTTTTTTGGTACTTAAATTAGGCCGTTAGTTTTTCTCGTTTGAATTGCTTTACGTTTTTCATTTCGGGGCCTTGTATTGGTGACTTTGCGGTATGAGGTTTTCGCATTGTTAAAGGTCGCACGGGGACTTTAATTGTTTATTTATGTTTCATTTGGTTTCTTGTGATAAGTTGTCTCAATGGCAATCACACCACATCTTCTTTTTCATACACATTTGATATGTGTTTAATTTTTAACTAAAACATTAATTACTTCATTCGTGTATGGCTAATATCATAATTAATGCAAAATTAATCTCTTTTGTCTGTTTGAGATGAGCGTCCGATCTGGTCAATATAACGTAACTATAAACAATTGTTATATATGCTTAATAAAAATTTATGTTATTGTTACCTATTATGTCTGTTTGTTTTGTTCACACGTTGTTGTCGATGTAATGTAATTGTATGGGACTGTGATACAAGTGAGAACTTTTACTAACTATCTATAAAACCAAGTTTAACCTAACATATACTTTGGAAAATGCATGTTCCAAGACGGGAACATGACAGTAGTTTTTCACTCTTTCAGTTGGAAGATAGATATAGTTTTGACTTGTTTTTTTTATATTAATTCCCTTTTTTAAATTTATCTTGGAGTTCGGCATTTGTTTTTCGTATTGCCCGCGTCACACTGTCCCGACTTTTATATACGATGGACACCCGAATGCGAAAATTGTAAGTTCGTACGAAGTTGGTCCCGATCTCGTTAAAATACCCAAAAGTGACCGAAGCAAGTACGATGAATAACGAAGTCTATACGAAGGTGTCGAAAGCATATACGATAGCAAAAGATGGACATACGAAGGTTAACCGAAGACGATATTTAAGCTTCATATCTCAGCCGAAGCCTACAAGATGGATCACGAAGGCTACACGATGGATAACGATGATGGCGCGATGGCCATACGATGTCTAAAAGACGTCGTGTACAGCTTACGATGCATTTAAATTATATACCGAAGGCATCATGCGTTTTAAATTGTTTGATCAATATTGAATATACATTATATTGTACATTTAATTTTTGATTTAATCATAAGACGGAAGACCGTGGGTATTTCCAGTTACTGAATAATTTGGTTGATTTCTAAAAAAAATAGTTTATGTATCATGTATCATTATGTAGTGTCCATATTTGTCCCCAATATGTTACATACGAGGGGATGCCACGCTCGGCATTGCATTGTTTGAACTGTAAAATGTGTGCATTAGTCTGAATAATCACTCATAATTATGCCCATGTTTACTGATCTATCTTAAAGGTAAGGTAATGGATTCGTTGATCCCTTTTATCCAAAAAGAGCTCTTTCCAGGAGAATATCATAATAATATAGACTAAAGGAAGGATGTGGGGAAAGCAAAAAATGTGCCAAAATATGACATATAGAAAACAAAATGTTTATGGAGTAAAAATTCGTGTAACAACAACTCAGACGATACATAAAAAATCAGAATAATGAAGAAAAGTTGGTTTCCCTATATACGTGTAACTGCAGTGTTGGTATACGAGGCGCGTTTATGATTTTTATTATGTTATTTGATATGAAAAATTGACAAAAAATAATATTTTATTTGTAAAAGTAAATCCTGAGCCTGTAATACCTGCTCTTCTTGTTCCATTTGAATTAATAGAAACAACGCTGTCGCCTTTCTTGTTCTCATAGAATCATATGATATGAGGTCCATGTTTTGTGAACGTCTTTCTTAACTGTCGTATTAGACTGACCAGTGCATATCGCGCATGGCACTTTAAATGTATTTAAGCGCGAAAATTAACTTACATTTAGCTGGATTTATTGCCGTCGTAGTTCCATCTTGTCACCTTCGTACTTTTATTCGATGGCATCATGACGGGATTACGAGGTCTTCACGAAGTCGTGTTGCCATCGTAAGACCTTCGGTTAGTTTCGTGATTCATTCGTGTAGACATCGTAATGTCAAAACTGCCCGATGGAAACGATGGAAACACGAATGCAATACGTTGTTTAAAGATGCATTCCCGGTGACATTGCGATGGTGAGGATGGTGATACGAACTCAATACGAACTCTAAACATCGGACGCACCTTCGGTGATTTTTTAACATGTTAAAAAATTTAGAACCCTTCCCGAAGTTGTCCCCGAAGGCTAGAAAAAGTGGCCGATGGTTCTACGATGGTTAAAGATGGCACTACGAATAGCCCGATCTGGATACGATCAGTCCCGATTTTGAAAATTTCTATAATCGTGTTGCCATCGGCGTAAAAATCGGGACAGTGTGACGCGGGCATAAACATTATCTAACAAAATTTTCATTTGTATCTTCTAGTCAAATGATAACAGCTCTTCACATAATGACACAGAAATAGACATAGTGAGTGTTATCTGAAATACTTGTAATCATTACTCATCCTATAAAAAATTTGTATTTCCCGTAACCCTTTAATTTTTAGAATTCATGAAATATGTTACCCTTAAACTTAACAGAACACGATAGTTTTCAAATAAAATAGATGAAAATCTCAAACTAATTAATTATCTTTTCAGTACAAGATATACAGGAACTGGCAGTTGCTTTGTGTTTTAATTTTCTTAAACGCTGATTTTATTTGTCTGTCCACAAGTTTGTTTCTTACATACCTGACAAAAATCCCCAGGTAAGGGAGGGGGATACAAGTATATCTTTAAACAGAACGTAAATCAGTAAACCAACAATGTGCCCCTCAGTCTTATATTAGTAATATATTTCGTAATTGAATTTTAGGACTCACCACCAGACGGCGAAGATGTCGTGGAAGGCAGAAATACTCTCAGTGTAAGTACCGATCTTCTAGGTTGTAAGTAATCATTAAATACATTAAAGTGCGTCTTGCCTTGCATTTGCGGGTTTTTCTTCTTCATTATATTGCTGTGCTTGAGGGGCCTAGTCACCTGAACCGTCTGTTCCAATAACATAGATGGTAAACATGAAGTCTCCTTTTATTTTTATATCATGAATTATTTTTTACAATTCAAAAACAGTCTTTCCAAATATTAAAAGTGCAACAAAATTAGTCATATCAGTGCTAAAGAATAATTTGGATATCGAACATCAACTGCACTACTCTGTCATAGTGAAGACATTTCTATATGTAGAAAATGGTTGATAATACCTGGTTTTATAGCTAGCGTAACCTTGTAAGACAGTTGCATAAAATTCCATTATATTGCCAAAAAATGTGTGATCAAAACAAATAAACTAGTCCAAACATTTACTAAATTTTATCATCGGTATAAGGAAGTAATTCGTAAACATAACTTAACATGCAGACATCTTATAGGTTCAGGTATTTCACATCCAATCTTTTATGGTAATATTCTTTACAAAGCATAAAAATGTCAGTATTTAACTCAAAAGCTTACAAAACCTTTAAACAGACTTATTAAGAAGATATTTAGTTACAATACTGTTGTCAGGTCATTAAGGATTGCATATTTTGGCTTTAATATTGATTCACTTATAGGGTCTTTGCATCGGAACTAAACACATTTATTTAAAAAAAAAACAGTTGTTGACATGACACGGGTTATGTTCTTCTCATATATTTTATGATAGTATGATACTAAATCCTTTTTTTTTTACATCTTCTGACATCGTACTCGGACTTCTCTTGAACTGAATTTTAATGTGCGTATAACAATACGTTTACTTTTCTACATTGGATAGAGGTATAGGGGAGGGTTGAGATCTCATAAACATGTTTAACTACGCCGCAATTTTGCATTTGTTCTAAGTTAGGAGCCTCTGGCCTTTGTTAGTCTTGTATGATTTTTACTTTTAGTTTCTTGTGTATAATTCGGAGTTTAGTATGACGTCCATTATCACTGTACTAGTATACATATTTTTTAAGGAGCCAGCTGAAGGACGCCTACGGGTGTGGGAGTTTCTCGCTACATTAAAGACCCATTGGTGGCCTTCGGCTGTTGCCTTCTCTATGGTCGGGTTGTTGTCGCTTTGACACATTCCTCATTTCCTTTCTTAGTTTTATTTAGTTAAATTCTCAAAAATTTGGAGTACAGCAGTCAACATTGTGTAAGAATCTTATTCACAATAAAAACAAATAACTTTTCAACAGATATAAACAAAATGGCATGTATACACTATAAAGACAAAGTAGTACAGCAAAAAGTAATAATTATGTGTCCTTTGATTTCAGGATGATGATACTGACAGTAGTTCTAAGTCTGGTCCTACAAACAAATTCCAATCTCGACGTGAAGTTACAAAAGGATTATACGATGTTGCTTTACTGATGGCAAATGTATCTCAGCTGAAATCAATCTTAGACTCAAAGGATAATACATACTATACGGCCCTTGTTTGTCTGCTTAGTTTCTCGATATCACTGCACCTGATTAGTGCCATGTTACTCTACGTTTTGCTCATTATAGAGAAACAAACTAAGAACAAACAACAGCAGAACAGTGAGGGGATAAACAAGAAAGAAGGAAATCAAACGCAGCAATCAACCCCGAAACAAACACCAGCTACTGAAAGTGTAAAAACTGCAGTATGTACAAACTGTTTTGCAGTAACACCGTCCTGTCGATGTTGGCAAATTTACAAAATTGACATAATTGCAACTTTGTGTGTATTTGGAGTAACAGTTATTAATATTTTTATTACAGCGTTTTACAGCAGTGTTAAAACGTAATTCACAATATAACAAAAGAAAAGGAGGTTAATGGTAGTCCACAGAAAATACAATTCCAAAATAGTTGTTTACAGAGAAAAGAACATGTGTTTTTTCTCTCAATCTGAATGTTGTATTTCTGAAATCTTTTATCATCGCCTCCGGTTTTGTGTATTTTTCTTTTCCGTAGTTATGTTTAACTCTAGAACAGGCTCTTTATCGCTTCTAGTGAAATATGTGTACCCAGGGAAACCATTAACTCTGTGGACAGATAATAAGTACTGACATTATGTAGTACATACTTTGCTAAAGTACTTTTTTCAAATTCAGAAATTAATAAGAAACTAAGGTTCCAGCACCCTCATTTAAAGTTGACTTAAGATGAATCTGGCTCTTCTTTTAAGGTACATTTTGTTTATAAAGCTTCCTCAGTTTTATTATTATTTTTTTAATTTGGAGTTCACGAACAATGCAAATCCTAAAAAGCGTCAAGGGCGTACAAAATGTATAAAGTGTTATTTTCTTCTGCAATTCTCCTCCTACTTTTCTAATTTGTTTTTGATTATCGTCTTATAGACTACGTACTAAAACGCTTATTTTTGTGGAGTTTAGTGTTCTCAGATTTAATTTTGATTTGCAGAGGTGCACAGAAAGGGGAATCATTTAATGTACCGATGCACCTCTCATCGTGAATATTGAGCTTATCTGTTTTGTGCTTGCTAGGGTTAGTTATGTCGTTGTTTATTTTTATTTCTTCAGTCCTTAATCTTTACTAGTTTCAGAGTCGCTAATTTTCATATATTTTTATAAGTTGGTAACTTCCAACTTTGACGACACCGAATGATGTTCTATTATATCTTATAGCTCAAAAAGAATATATATAATCGTCTGCTTGCTGTTTATAAAAACTTATAAGCAATGACCCCAATTTCTTAAAACTATGTGACATAGATAAAAACGAGTGGTACGCGCGTACTATTATGAAAAACTCAACGGCTCATCGTCCCCTTTTCCCTGCGAAAAAAAATCATAAGCTATATTGGTTCATTTAATGAATAGTGCATAAAATCTGAAAATTTTAATTTAGCACAAAATACATGTTTCTCGGCACCCAAATTCGCTCTACTGATTTATTATATCTCTTTCCCATTAAATACTCCACAGCGCTGCATAAAAAAGACGAGAGATATTAGCTTAAATTAAATGCTTTGTAGTTCAATATATGATTTGCTGTTGAAGTCATATATATTTTCAGTACTTCAAAGTTTCAAAAAAAAGAATAAATATAATATAAATCTAAGAGACAGAAGTTACGTTTGTAGACCGAACGCGCGTCTGGTGGTAAATACAAAACTTCAATCCTGGTATCTGTGCTGAGTTTATTTGCAGATGCTAAATAAAATTGAGAATGGAAATGGGGAATGTGTCAAAGAGACAATAACCCGAACATTGAGCAGACAACAGCCGAAGTCCACAAATTGGTCTTCAATGTAGCGAGAAACTCTCGCACCCGTATGCGTCCTTCAGCTGACCCCTTAAAAATATATTCATACTGGCACACTGAATTAATGGACGTCATACTAAACTCCATACTAAACTCCGAATTATACACAAGAAACTAAAATTAAAAATCATACAAGACTAATAAAGGCCAGAGGCGTCTGACTTTTGACAGGCGCAAAATTGCAGCGGGGTTAAACATGTTTATGAGATCTCTCAACCCTCCCCCTATACCTCTAGCCAAGGTAGAAAAGTAAACGCATAACAATACGCACATTAAATTTAGCTCAAGAGAAGTCAGAGTCCGATGACAGAAGATGTAACAAAAAATATAAATAAAATGACAATAATACATGAATAACAACAGACTACTAGCAGTTAACTGACATGTCAGCTCCAGACTTCAATTAAACTGATTGAAAGATTATGTCACCATCATATAAATATCAGGGACAATCCTTCTTTTAGGGGTTTAGTATCATACTATCATAAAATGTATGAGAAGAACATAACCCGTGTAATGTCAACAACTGTTTTTTAAATAAATGTGTTTAGTTCCGATGCAAAGACCCTATAAGTGAATTAATATTAAAGCCGAAATATGCAATCTTTAATGAACTGACAACAGTATCGTAACTATATATGTCTTAATAAGTCTGTTTAAAGGTTTTGTAAGACAGGATCGATCATGTCTTGTATAAAGATGGCAATTCATTGTTTTTAGTGTTTCAAAAAAAAAAAATCCTCTTCAATATAAATAGCAATTGAGCGTAACTTATTGATACAATGTACCTTGTGTTTTACTATTTAATTATATCAGAATGTGTTGTTTTTTTTGTTGTTTAACCATGTCTTCGATGACTTGAACAGCTATTGAATGAACACTTCAATATATGTGTTTCTCATATAATCTTCATATACATGAACAATGAAGATATACGTAATTTTAGTACAGCAGTAAGGCAACGTTAGTATACAGCTGTTCAAAAGTCATAAATCGATTGAAAGATAACAAATCTGGGTTACAAACTTAAACCGAGGGGACACATCAACTATAAACTAGTATCAAGACCTATATCAAACAAAATGTTTTAGAGGAAGAAAATATCAGTGAATCGTAACATCACAAATTTGTGAATCCACATTTATGAAAGGTACATGATTCAAAGATACGTTGGTACTAATTACAAACATTGAAAGAAAATACAAAATCGGGAGAAGTAAAAAATATTGGGGATGCATCTATTGGACTGACAATTATAAGCTTTGAAGAAAACTATAGACAGTTGGTGTTTGTAAGTCAAAGCAGTAGAGATACGTTTAAAGGTAAGAAATAATTCGCTATTAAGTCTGTTCTATGAAACTGAAATAAATGCAACTGAAATTTGTATAAAGAAGTCAGAATCATTTGAGTTTCGAAAAAACGAATTATTAACCCACGCACTCTAAAAATATTAAATTTTCCAAGTACTAAGGAAATTAGTGAATATATTTGGGTCAAGTAGAATTTTTATTTTTATGAATGGAAAATTGGAAAATATAGTACAAAGGGAAATTATTAGAATGTATTTAAGCGAATGAGCTCTCACATATTCTTTAGTTTATACATTTAGGAATGCAAGGAATGGCTTCTTCTAAAACTGAAAGTGATCCTTTGGTAAGACATATGTTGATTATCTGTATGTTTTAATCAATAGTAAATATGGGCTTCATCATACGTTAGGTAGAAGCAATAATTTTACGTAAAACAATGGTTGTTTAAAGAAGACGAATTATTATCATATTGAAGAAAACGTAACATTCATCAATTTTTATCATTGTAAGCATTTTGTTAAACCAAGTATGAGGGCTCCGAATTTAAAAAATATAAATCATGCATTCGTTAATTTAATCATACCAAATCTTTATTTGAATATTTTTTATCAGTTGATGTAATTCTTTGTTACAGAAACATGCACATGATGGCGGTTATGACAGCGATCAAAATACTTTACGCTCCCGAAATGTAAGTTTCATACTTGATTTAATGTCGGCTAGTTATTAGCAATTTAGTCTGCAAAGTTGAAATCTTAAGAAAATCTAAAACAACATTTTTTTACATACTTATGGAGACAGGGAAATAATTTATATTTGATTGATATATTTGTTTAATCCCACAGTTTTATAGGACGATAACAATTTTGATATGCATTAACTTTGGTCCCTTATATATATATGGTTGCAAGCTTTGGATAAAGAGGGATTACATGTAAACCTTGAAGGACGATGTGAACCATGGAGTAGCAACCATGTTTTATTGTACTCCTTGCGTAAGGTGTATGTAAGGAGTTATGTTATCTCTTGTTAGTTATAGAACTTGATAAAGTACAATCAAAATTCTGAAAATGTCCGCATCTTGTTTATATCTCTATTAGATTTTTTAGTAAGGAAACAAAGCATGAGTATCAAAAGTATGTAATTTATTTTTTACAATTAGTTGTTTATTCACTTTTCTCCTTTTAATAAATCAACAATAGAAGATCTGTTTTGTTTTTCAGTCGTCATTTGATAACAGTTCTACAAAAGTTGAAATGGTGAGTTTTTATTTTTATTCTCTAAAATCATTCAATCCTATCGATGTTTAGTGAAATAAACATTTTTTATCCATTCCAAAAAATGCATACTACAGACCTGAAGCATTTTATTAGTTGATGTATGATCAATATCGATACACTTTACCGTCGTCTTCCCGATTCATCGGGAAATGTGACGAATACAAAAATCAGAAAGCAACCTAAGGCCACCAATGGATCTTCGACGTAGAGCTAAACTAGAATCAGAGGCAGAAGAAAAAGACAAATAACGCATTTGATTGATTGTGCAAAATAGAAAAAACTACATGAATACCCATAAAATCAAACTTAAGAAGTGAGGCATTTTGTTTTATTTTCGGTTCAAATTCAATATCAGTACATGGCTGATTATATAGTGTTATAATAGTTTTTAACGCGTGACAGATACGTTATTAACTCTTTTTTAGTTCACGCATGCTTACATTATGTTATACTATTGAATATTGATAGTTTTGCACTTTGAAAATGTAAAGATCTTTATTAGCTTACTTCCAATAACACGATAGCTTAAAATATGAACAAATATCATTGAATTAAAAATTGTGTATTTAAAAAAAAATTCCTACATTTTAATGATAGAACTTTAGCAAAAATCAATAAGATAGATATGAAGTTAACTACAAGATAAAGTTAATTAAAGTTGTTATATGGATGATTGACTTTGATGGTCCTAAATACATGATATATGTGTCTTCCAAATCATTTGGTATCGAGAGTTTTTATACGCCCGTCAAAATTTTGACGGGGCGTATTATGGTATACAAATGTCCGGTGTCCGTCTGTCCGTCTGTCTGTCCGGCGTAAACATGTCGCACCGTAACTTGAGAACGACTTATCTAAATTTCATGAAACTTAATATAGTTGTTTTTTATGATGGTCATATGATCTGTATACTTTTTGGTGAAAATAAGATTTAAACTTTTTGAGTTACGGCACTTTGTAACTAAAACAGGGGTGTGTTTTTTTTTCACTTGTTGCACCGTATCTCAAAAACGATTCTTGATTATTGCTTAAAACTTTACACACTTCTTAGTTATATTAATTTTAATATCTGTATACTTTTTGGTGATGATTCAAAATTTCATTTTTGAGTTATTGAGTATTTTGTAAAAAAGGGGGAGGGTTTTTTTACATGCCGCGCCGTATCTCAAAAAGGATTTATGATTATTGCTTAAAACTTTACACACTTCTTTGTTATATTAATCGTAAGATCTGTATACTTTTTGGTTATGATTCAAAATTTCATTTTTGAGTTATTGAGTATTTTGTAAAAAAGGGGGAGTTTTTTTTTACACGTGCTGTATCTCAAAAACGATTTATGATTATTGCGTAAAACTTTACACACTTCTTTGTTATATTAATCTAAAGATCTGTATACTTTTTGGTGATGACACAAATTTTATTTTTGTGTTATTGAGTATTTTGTAAAAAAAGGGGAGGGTTATTTTTACATGTCGCGCCGTATCTCAAAAACAATTTATGATTATTGCTTGAAACTGTTCACACTTCTTTGTTCTATTAATCTAAAGATCTGTATATTTTTTTGTTTGATTCAAAATTTTATTTTAGTTATATTTGTAATAAAAAAAAACAGGGTTTGGGGGGGGGGGGGGGGAAGGGGTTGGTTCACATGTCCCGCCGTGTCTCAAAAACAATAAATGGTTATTGCTTAAAACTTTCGCAGAAACTGTTTATGATTATTGCATAAAACTTCCACTCAAGACGTCGGGCGTATCATGCGCTCATGGCGCAGCTGTTTATTAGAATATGTATCCAACATATTACAGATGGTGACACTAAAAACAAATCGTTTGTTATGCATATAACTCTTTCATTGCAATATGTTAAAACTATCGTTCAAAAATGAAACTTAAGAATCATTTATCTCTATTGTATTATAAATGTATCGTGAAGTACAGTGGCATAAGGTCTCTTAGTTTGTAAGGATGATATTTTGAAACTCTGCTGCACCAGAGTGCTATGTTTTTATATACTTTATATAATTTTAGGAGCCACCTCCTGCAGGCAATGATGAAGTAGAGGGAAGAACTCTCAATGTAAGTTTCAGTCCTTAAATCGTATAATTGATTAAATGATATATGCTATTATGATGTATGCTATATCGTCTACCTATGCAACATGTCAGTCCAAAATGGAAGATTCTGATTTGTTTTTTTGCTATTTTGTTCTGAAATGTAACATACGATATTAAAATAGCCATGAATTCATATTGGTGTCATTCACCAAAGAACCAGATAATCGACTTGTCGGGTTGAATTCGTATATTTTACATGATAGAAACAAATTTTTTCTTTGTTTCACCAGCACACTGGAAGATGACTTGGTAAGTTCGGGTTAAACTTATCTACGTCGGTTCATACATTATGAAGTCGCTTATATATATGTCTGAGTCAAAGTAATTAAGGCCGGATCAACGTTTTTGAGGTCCAAAACCTATGATAATAGGCAATTGTATTATAAGCTGAGCAGAGTGTTATAGACAGTGGGACGACGTATGAGGCTAACGCCTCTTGTTGATATAAAGAGCCTCGAGGTGATACCTGGGCCTGTATAAAAATTTCCATTAATTGATATGTATAATATATCATACATGCTTTGGAATATATTTTACATATCCCAGAGGACATGTATTCCTTGTTACGCTCTACAGTACGGTTATACCTGAATATTTGTAAAGTGGCATAAGCTGTTAAATAACCTACATTTGTACTAAAACGTATATTTAAATTGCATAAGTAAAAAAACCAACAATGAACAGTGCATGGATTAGTAGTTATAATGTATTAACATTTCGTGCGTATTTCAGAGTAGACGCTATTCAATTGTCCATTATGAAATCATAAATGTTAGATCTTGTATTCCATATGGTACGATTTTAAAATAAGAAATTGAATGAAAATGTTAATGCTCATGATACGAAATGGCAAAATCATGATACGAAATTGTCATGTTTGGTACGAAATGGCAGTGGTACGAAATGGTTATGGTATGAAATGAATAGCTACATATCTTAACGGTATCTAGCCATTTCGTACCATGCATTTACGATGAGAACATAATATTTCAATCAGTTTAATAAAGGTCTGGAGCTTGCAGTAGTGCCTTGTTTTTTAATCACAATACAAGATGTTTTATTTTCAAATTAAAAAAAATGGCATACAATGGTACGAAATGAGTAACATTTTAATCTTATATATGGTACGAAATGATGTAGATTATAATCTCCCATATGACACAAATTGTTAACATTATAATATTCCACATGGTTCGAAATAGTATACATTACAATCTTCTATATAGTACGAAATAGTCACGGTCCGAAATGATTTTTATTATGGTACCACATAGGTGTAACAAAATGGTTATGGTACGAAATGACGATGATTCATCTTAACATACGTTTGAAGAAAGGCAACAGTAGTATACCGCTGTAATACTTTTCCGTAACAGTAATAGTATATTCTTTTTATTTAGGAAGATGAAACTGACAGTAGTTCTAAGTCTGGTGCTGTAAACATGTTCCAATCTCGATGTGAGATTACAAAAGGATTATACGACGTTGCCTTACTGATGGCAAATGCATCTCAACTGAGATCAGTCATAGATTCTACAGATAATAAATACAAAACGGTCCTTATTGTGCTCCTTATTGCATCTATATCGTTACACCTAATAAGTGCTGTTTTTTTATATGTTCTATTCATTAAAGAAAAACAAGCTAAGAATAAACAGCAAGCAAATGAGAACAATAACATGTTACAGCCAACCGTGAATCGAAAATCATCTAAACGCAGAAAACAATCTGCAGTATGTCCAAAATGTTTTGTAGAAATCACATGCTGTCACTGTTGGAGAATATACATAACTGACATTATAGCAACATTGTGTGTCATTGCAGTAACAGTTCTCAATGTTTTTATTACAGCGTTTGGACACAACACAAAATCATAATTCACAAATGATCATATATGCTGAATTGTTAAAGGGGCATTAGCTAAGATGTAAAAAACGAAAATAATGTAATATGTGTGTGTGATTGTTTTGTTCAAACTTTTAAATTGGTGAAGGTGAAAAAGTGAAATGATAATTCGCTTTGAGCATTCAGTTTGGCTTAATTTTGTCAAAATAAACTAAGAAACATTGATGTTGAATTGGTTATTTTCAAGTGAATAATTCGACTTCATTGTATAATCTTGTTTACTTATTCATGTGACCTTCAATTAAACCTCGCTTCCGTTTATCAAGGCTATTATTAATATATTGTCATCGTCCTCTTTTATGATAATAACAAAGGTGAAAAGGACTGTTTATATTTTGGTGATTTTCTAAGAAACAAAAATTTCAGTCTGGTTTAACTATTTGCATGTCTTAGTACCTTTTTCATAGGGTTACCTGTGATATATAGATAGGGTAAAATGGGATTTTAAAAACTAGCATTAAAACCTCAAGCTTAAAAGAACTGTCCTTTCGGCTATTGAGATGTATAAAAAGGCAGCCATGTAGTCGATACAATTGCTGTCTATTTTCCAACATAAGGAATAAATTATCTTAGCTGTATTTGGCAAAACCTTTTGGACTTTTGGAATTCGCAATGCTCTTCAACTTTGAAATTCATTTTGGCCTACATTTTGATTTTTTTTTCGAACGTCATTGGTGAGTCTTTTGTGGACGAAACGAGGGTTTAGCGTACAAAATGTTAATCCTGAAATCTATGGTGAGTTTATTTCTTCATTTTCCAGTAAACGTTGAAATTTCAAGAACTTCATCCATCCGGTCTACCAACTTAGCAGAAATTTACTATTGTGTGTATTCCTGTTCCTGTCAGTGTCTAACTATTATAGTTTTCGTGAAAATTGACAAACATTGCTAATGAAATGTCATGTGTAGTCTATTGACAGTTTCAATAATAACTTTTTTTATAAATATTGTGTTACTTGTGTTTTCTGTCTATTTACTATGATTTTAGGATTAATGAACGAAAATATTAACATATTGTAAAACATTTATATCTTTGTGGAAATAACTCCTGGTCGATGTCATGATAATTTTGAGATGAAATATGGATTTGATATTCTGACCATTTTTGTCCCAACAAAATCATTCCATCTCGATTTATCGACGACAAGGTATCTAACATTAAAACCTTTTTTTTTGGGCCAAGTCGGTTATGTTGGTTGGTTGCCTGGAACTAAGCCGGGACAAAAGAAAACTACTGAAAGTTGAAATTGGTCACTAGTTTCAGCAGAAAAAATATTTTGAATAAAGTTTCCATGACAAAAGTTTATGTATTATTTCTATTATCAAAATTATTATATTTTGTAAAAACTATAGGGTTGAAAAAAATGACTCTCAACGACTTTGTCTGTTTTATCTTAGACACACTGGTTTTTTTTACACTCTTACACGATTTCTAAATTTTTTTGAGTTATGGATATATTTGATGATGTTTTTTTCAAGCGTTAAATGCTTTGCTATGGGAAACTATAATGTTATTTGTTTTAAAAATTCAACAAGGAAGTTGCAAAGGAACAAGCAATTATGGTTCAAGTATTATAGCTTATATATATTTCCCCGGATCTCCTCTTTAATGCATATTTCCTATAACCATCAAATGGATATCCTTGTAACAAATTGTAAAGGTCGTACGTTTATTCTTTTATATAAAAGGTTAATAAGTAAAACCTCTTAATATACCTTTTGTTTAACCTCCATATTAGAAGAGTATGATGAGGTTGTAAATAACTGTCTATATTCATAAGAATAGCCCACCATTTGAATCAAAACACCTTATAATCAGTTCATAAGTTTCCATGGACGATAATCTAGAATAATTGATCTTTTGACATATTGATATTATCCCCCGTTAATACTTCAAGAGAAAACATTTAAGCCTCAAGCATATTTTACAAAGTTATTTAGTGATTAATTCAAAGACAGCTTTGTAGCATGCATAGAAAAACACAATTGCATTAGAAATAATTCAAATAGTTATCAAAGGTACCAGGATTATAATTTTGAAAAACTTAAATTTCGACATTTTTTTAATAATTTCAAAGTCACTTCCTATCACCTTTTGCCTGATGATTATAGTAAGATTTGTAGACTGAAAATTTTATAATATCATTAAAGTGGAATGAAAGTCTTATATAGGATTGTATCTATGTCTTATTCTATCACCTTGCGCTTTCACCACTTGACTTTGTGTTTCTACAGAACTTATTAAAAGTCCTACCAGCTGATTCGGAACTGTTTTGTTTGATCAAACAAATTGCAATTTGATCAGAATTTTTAATAACTGCAACAGGTCAGGATTAACACGTACACTCAACTCACAGTAATTGTTCATCGAATGAATAAAACGGAAAATCAATCAGTATGTTGGGTGTCAGTGTGGTCAATTGGAAGAATAAGTAACAAGTTCCCCCAAGTATGATGTATTAAACATTTCATTCAATACATCATTGAATCTTGTAATATCAGTGAATAAAAGCATTGCTAGTAATAAATATAAATCATTAAAAGACTGAAAATCAAATTTAAAATGCTTAGCTTAATCAAATAAATCTTAAAAAGTTTTTAAATCAAGGCAACAGTAGTATACCGCTGTTCGAAAGTCATTAATCGACTGAGAGAAAACAAATACGGGTAACAAAAAAAAACCTGAGGTAAACACATCAAATATAAGAGGAAAACAACGAAACAACAGAAGCACTGAAGTGCAATAAAAAAAACGCAACACACACAGAAGCGAACAATTTCTGTTGCAATTAGTTTGAGGTTCAAACTCAGTTTGACTGGACTATATCTGACTTTGTAAAAAAACCAACCCTATATTTTGGTTTAACTTTTATATATAAATAAATTTTAAAAAAAATATGGGTCTCCTTATATAAGGAAGAGTTCATTTTCTGCCCCATGGAAACAAATCATTATATTTGTGAACGAATACTTTTAATTGTTAAGATTTAATCATGTTATATATCCCTATTACATTTGTCATATGTTTATTTCATTATATGACACCTTTAATAGAAAATTAATAACCTATATGAATTGTTTATTAAAAAAATACAACTCTGGTACAATACTGGATCAAATTGTGCACAATACTGGTATACCAGTATTGCGAGCACAAACTACGGGAGAAAAAAAATAACATTATTTAGGTTGTCTACATAAAAAATCTTCGAACTAACAGCTAAACTTCGAGCCCCTAAATCCCTTTCAAAAGATGACATCAACATCCATCTGACTAATTCGGCTCTAATAACTTAAAAATCGGAGTATGAAAGTGTTACTTCTTTATATTAGACTCCAACATCACCACAAAATCCTTAGAAATAATATATTGTTAGCTGGTCTCGATGTTCTACTTAACGTCATTCTAAGATTATTTCTATTATATTTCTACAGACAAATAATGGTCTTCAACAATATTGTAATGAAGTTAATCAATCAGTGGTGTATACCAAATATGGATGCCTAACAATTCCGAAGACCAAATCCAAAATACTTGTATTTGCATTCATATGAGGCAGAATCGATACACTATATTTGCAAGGCCAAACAAAAACCAAGCTTGAATCTTGTCACTCAATAAGAAACATGTAAGTAACTGTTGGCACCTCATATAGCATAGTTAAAATGATGTGAAGGATGCTTCCAATACTAGCATTTCAGCCTCGCCCAGGCATCTTTTTTTATAATATTGACACAGAAGAAAATCAAACAAGGACCAATCATATCATAATACCCAGTTTTTGAAGATTGGGGGCATATCTAGGTCAGACAGATAAATGCACACAAAACACAATGAAGAGAAGAAATATCCCATCAAAGGTCAGTTTGTCTTATAATCACCAGCCCAGCAGTCAGCACAAATGTGTTGACATGAAGTATCATTGATATGGTCATAATTATAAATTAGTTTTTAACAGAGCCTTGAACTTTTCGCAATCACGTGATTAGAAAGAATATGAAGTGTTGTTACTCTCTCAACAAAAATATGGATTTCGGTTAGTTAAACAGGAGATTTTGGAGTAATATTTCGACAATTGTAAATACTTTTTGAGCTTATTGTCTGAATTTCGGAGATCTTGAACTCATATTTGAAGTTTTTGATAACAACGAAACTATTATTTTCACTGAGACCTGTCCTGTATACCCTGGGGGAAAACAGTGTATATATTGAAAACTGTTTATTAAACATTGAATGAAAGTGGACTTTGGACGATAGTAAAATCAACTGTTTTATAGTAAATTTGACCTTTTCACTTATAAGAACAACCAATCATATCAAAAGAATGTCGATGAGCGATACGTCGAGGTTGATTAAAGAGAGCCAAAGAATATTTGACGCTTCCAATGATGTAAATCTGAACCCCGGCACATTGCTTAACATGATTTTTGAAATAGTTACGGGTATCGACTCTACAATGAGACGAATGGAAACAAGTATGGAGAAGCGCCTTGATGATTTGAAACAAGATTTCTTAACGGTGTCAGCTAGGGTTAGAACATTAAAAAACCAGGCGAGCGATGTCAACAAAAAGCTGTCAGACTGCGAGACTAGCTGCCAAGGTGTGAGCAATCTTTTCGATCAGGTATCTGGACAAGTAAAAACCAACAGACGTAATATAAACAATCATGATACGAGAATTAAGAAACTCGAAGACAACACCATCGTCCGACCGGGTGCTCCACCAGTCATCAATTCAAAGGAAATTGAGGCCTTAAAGGCAGCCATTCTTGACTTGCAATGCAGGTCAATGAAAAACAATCTTATCTTTACGGGATTGCATAGAGTCCCGGGTGAAGATACGGAAGAGCTGTTGCGAGCTTTTCTATACGATGAGCTGAGGATCGACTACAATATCGAATTCGGTAATGTCCATCGATTCAGAACAAAGGGGGAAAACAGAAGAGCACCAATAGTTGCAAGATTCCTATATCACCGTGATCTGGAATATGTTTCAGCAAATGCTACCAGACTAAAATGTAGACCATATGGAATACGGGAACAATTTCCTCATGAAATTGAACAAAAGCGGAAGGAACTGTATCCGGTGTTAAAACAGGCTAAACAGCAATATAGACAAGCCTCTCTTGTGCGTGATAGGCTATACATAGACAATCAGCTCTACATTCCTGACACGGTATTAGAGGACAATAGAACGGAGCATACTGGCTCTTCATCAGCAAACCATGACACGAGCCCAAAAGGGTCTTATTCTAGTGATACCCCTCCTAGCAAAAGACAGTGACAGGGGCCGTCTCCTCGCCCACCGCACACAGATAATTCACCAAATTCTGGCAGATAGGGGAATGGTGCAAGAGGACAACCTCAAAAGAAATTGAAAAGTTATGAAACTGTGAATAAGAAATATACAATTAACAATGATAGTTTAAATATTTGTTTCTTAAATGTTTGCGGACTTAAGAAAAGGCTATTGTCTCCTGATTTCATTGACATTTTGCTTGAACATGATATCTGTATTTTTGTTGAAACGATATTAACTGATTTAGATAATTTAAACTTACCAGACGCTTATATTTATGTCACAAAAAATAGAAAAAATTTAAATAGTTGTTATTTATAGAAAGAGTTTAGAAAAAGAGTTGAATTTTTATAATACTGAGAGTCAATTTGTTTTATGGTTTCAAATTTCGAAATCAATTTTGTCACTTAATTAGATGTAATTTTTGGTTGTGTTTATGTACCACCTGAAAATTCTAAGTATTCTACTATAGAAGCTTTTGAAGAAATGGAAAATGAATTGAATATCCTAACAAACACTGAAAATTGTTATGTTGCCCTAGTTGGCGATTTTAACTCAAAAACTGGTGAGTCAGTTGTTAGTATGTTTGGTTTAGAATATGATGCTGATATATTAGATTATTTGTATGATTATGAAAATCTGACTCGAAACAAAATCACCTTACAAAGAGTGTCTCAGTGTACGTGTAGACCTAATCAGTATGGTCATAGACTGTTAGAGTTGTGCAGAAAAAATAATTTATATATTGCGAATTCAAGAGTTGGATCAGATAAAGATATTGGGGAGAAAACATGTAACGATTCAAGTGTTGTTGATTATTTAATTATTTCATCAATGCTCTTCCCTTTGATTTTTTATTTTGAAATTGCTGACTTTATACCGTTATATTCTGATTGTCATTCTTTTATAAATTTTAGACTTCAGGCCAAATTTAGTAAATCAGATTCAATTGTTATCAACAATAGAAATGATAAAACATTTGTCAGGTGGAAAAGTGAACAGAAATCTGAATACGTTGATCGAATTCACAATGATCCCGAAGGTATTTTGACCACTGTTATGAATAAACTGGACGAATTGTCCGTAAATAATGATGCAACTCAAAATGATATAAACAATATAGTTTTAGATATCAGCAAAAATTTTAAAGATGCGGCGGCAGAAACGTTTGGTAAAATAAATGAACATAAACATGTTTACAAACATGAAAATTCAAAACCTTGGTTTAATAGAAAATGCTCGATGAGTAGAATTTTTTTTCATAAAGCTCGAAAGAGATATAGTATTTTGAAAAATGCTGAAAACAGAAGTAAAATGAGACAAGCTAGTAAAGAACATAAAATAACATTAAATAAAGCTTTTGCAAACTATCAACAGAGGGCTGCTGATGAGTTGCGGAACATTTCTAAAAAGGATACAAAAGCTCTAAGGAAAATCCTCAATAATCTTAATGATAGTAAAAAAAAAGATAACAATGACGATATATCTCTAAAAGCATTGTATGATCATTTTAAAATACTAAATGAAACTGTTGAAACAGAAAATGATTTCGAACAAGATTTGGAGTTTGATACTCTATCAGACGATGTTGAGTTATTTTTAAACAGTCCAGTAATAGAAGATGAAATTAAAAAAGTTGTTTCAAATTTTAAAAATGGCAAAGCTTCAGGTAGTGATATAATTTTAAATGAGTATATGAAATACAATTGACGATTTAATGCCAATTTACATTAAGCTATTCAATTTGATTTTAGATACTGGAATTGTCCCAGACAGTTGGTCTAATAGAATCATGATTACAATATTTAAAAATAAAGGATCAAGATTTGATCACGAAATGTAGAGGAATCACTTTGAATTCATGCTTTAGTACAACTTTTTCTGCTATGTTGAATTACAGGTTAAATAATTATGCAGATTACGTAGACCTGATTTCAAAGTCCCAAGCAGGTTTTCGTAGAGGATTCTCTACTGTTGATAATATATTTGTATTGTATTCTTTAATTACTGTATATTTTTCATTTGGTAAGAAGCTATTTTGCACTTTTCTAGACTTTAAAAGCGCTTTTGACACTGTATGGAGGTCAGGATTGTGGCAAAAAATGCAAAAATCAAACATTAAAGGTAAACTATTTAATGTTATCTATAATATGTATCAAAATATAAAAACATGTGTCAAGAAAGGAAATGAATTTTCTGAATTTTTTATATCTCATACAGGAGTAAAACAAGGTGAAAATCTATCACCTTTTTTATTTTCTTTGTTTCTAAATGATTTAGAAAGTTACTTTGTGGAAAATAATATAGAAAGTCTAGATAATATTTCAAAGCTGTGCTTGGAATCATTAGAAATATATGTTAAATTGTTTATTATACTGTACGCAGATGATACTGCGCTATTGTCTGAAAGTGCAGAAGGATTACAAAAAACCCTTGTATGTTTTGAAGAATATTGTAAAAAATGGAAACTTAAGATTAACACAAGCAAAACCAAAGCAGTGATTTTTAGTAAAAGGAAAGTAAAAAGAAATCAGAATTTTATGATATATGGAGAAAAAATTGAAATAGTTGATTTCTACTGCTACCTTGGTGTACTTTTCAATTACAACGGTAGCTTTTGTACTGCACGAAAAAACTTCTTGATCAGGCACAGAAGTCTTTGTATGCTCTATACCGAAAAATAAAAAATATATGTATTCCCGTCGATTTGCAGCTAAAACTTTTTGACTCATTGGTTAGTCCTGTTTTATTATATGCTTCAGAGGTATGGGGATTTGAAAATAAAGAAAGCATTGAGAAAATACACCTTCAATTTTGCAAAAAAACATTTTGAAATTAAGAAGCAGTACACCAAATTATATGGTGTATGGGGAACTCGGAAGGTTCCCTTTGGAAACCATTGTTAAACGTAAAATGGTGTTGTTTTGGAATAACTTATTATCAGAAAATAACAAGTTATCTTCCATTATGCACAAATTAATGCTTAAATTACATTTTCAAAACCCCACAAAATTTAAATGAATTATGTACGTTAAATCCATCTTTGACGAAAATGGAATTAGTTTTATTTGGCAAAATCAACTTCCATTGGATAAACTGGGTTTAAAGAACATTATTTCACAAAAACTGAATGACCAATTCATCCAACATTGGTTTTCACAAATGAATAACTCTTCAAGAGGTGCATTTTATTCATTTTATAAAGAGGAATTTCGTTTGGAAACCTATTTGATAAAGTAGAAGCTGTGTGACAGGATTTATATGGCAAAACTCAGATGTTCAAATTTAAAAATTCCTGTAGAAACGGGAAGATGGTCCGGCATTCCAAAAAATGCACGAATTTGTCATCTCTGTGGAAATGGAATAGGAGATGAATTTCATTATCTTTTTAAATGTCAAAAACAGGAAATAAAACTGCTTAGAAATAAATATATACCACAATATTATATTGCAAATCAACGGAGTACAAATTGAAACAGCTTTTACCATTTTGTCATGTAGAACTTTACAAAAACTTCGCAATATTTAAAAAAATTCTTACACGATACTTGTGATTTTTTGAGTTGAATGTTATGGTAGTTTGTAAATTGACATTTTGCTATATTTTACCATGCATGCATGCATTATTCTGTTTAGTGTAAATGTATTGAGTATAAACATGTGTATACGTGTATATATGATGTCCTCTTGTACACCTATGTGTCTGAGGTTTATTAATAAAGTATTGTCTATTGTAATACCAAGGATTTCTACCCCCTACTTTAGATTATCTAAGCTGTAATTGGAAAACCCTTTCCCAATTTTGGGTCCTCAATGCTCTTGAACTTAGTACCTTAGTTTGCCTTCAGTACTTGTTTTATTTTAGCATCACTGATTATTCTATTGTAGACAAAACAGATGCATGGTGTGCAAATTTTTAATCTAGGTATCTATGATGAGTACACTAAACCCCTCCCCCCAATAATCTTATCAAGCTGAAATTTCTCTATTTAATCAATTGATCTCCTTTCTATTGAGTTTTTTGTGTTATAATCGTTACAATTTCTCTTCAAACTTATTGGAGAGCCATAGAAATAATTAGAAAATTAAAGATTTGGTCGATAAAATTTATGTTCGTTTTTTGAGATAAGGTATACTTTCATATACTTGGTCCAATTGACATCACATGACACATATTTTCAACAAGGATTTCTAAACCATCAGTTAACACATACTACTAACTTCTTCTTTCTGTAGTTTTAAGAATAATAAGATCTATAAACACAACAATGAATAACAACTAAAGAAAGTACATTCCTGTAGCAAACTTTAATGGTTTAGTCATAATTTATAAAAACATATTCAATTACAATGAAAACCCTCAAAAGGATAACCATATAAAAAATGTAATGAATGGATTAAAGCTTTCAAAATTTTAAATATTATGCGAATGTATGATCAACTACTGATATTTTTATGAATTAAATGGTCCTAAAATATGTATTTGGCACATATTGCTAAAAAAATGTACATAACAAACCCATTTTTTCTCCTTTTGATTGCATAGGGATATGTCTTGCATTCTATAATTGAGCAATAATCTAGACCATTAATGTATCTATAATCAAATATATTGTGATTTTAAATAGGCTAACATTTAGACAAAAAATTAAAATACGATATTTTTTATTGTATTGGTCAAAATAAGATAAAACACCTTCAAAATGTATAATTGACTTGTTGCAAGTTGAAAACATATTCATGTAACACTAAATTGACATTTAGCAGAAGATGGGTTACACATGCTCTATGTGTGTTCAGTGATCAAAACATAAAGGATGTCAACATTTCAAAAAGAAACAAGGGATCCACCATAAAACACTGACATTTATTTGACCAATTGATCACACAAATCATTCATATCCATGTAAAACAATGATTTACTTTTTTGAAATCCATGACATGAAATCAAACAGACCTGGACAAATCATAGTTACACAACTTCAAGTAATAAACTATCCATATATTTTGACACATATTTTTTTTCTTTCATTCAACATTTTCAAAAAATAATATTGCTTTTTTCCTTTCATTTCAAATTCCTTGTTGTCATATGCTAAATGAAATTTGGAAATTGTAAATGTTAACTATTTTTGTTTTGTTTTTTAAATAAAACTTAAAAAGAAAATACAAAATACAAAACATCATTTATCACCTGCATTTATTTTGAAAAGGAGAAATGTATCAGTCACTAATATTTTTTTTGACGTCACTGCTTCCTAATAAAAAAATAATGTCAACTAATTCAAAATAAAACAAATGAACTCTTACTTCATAAGTATAGACCAGTCCCATGCTAAAAATTACTACAACTAAAGAAAACAACTAACTATAATATAAAAAGAATTCAAAGTCAAAACACTTGTTATGCTAAGATAACAAAATAATCTGGAAAAAATTACACTATAAAACCTGATAAAAAAAACTACAATATATGATATAAGTCATTTGTGTTCACCGTTTTCTATTTCTAAGATTGTATGAATCCCTTGAAGAGTTATCTTCCTTGACTGGTTCATCTGTAATTTTCTCTGTTCTCTTAGGTCCTGATATACACCTGTAGGCAAACAGTTGTGGTACAATAAGTAAAGCAATGTTGATAATCCAGAAACAATACTGGGCTGCTGGTGTAGATGGAATACGATAATTGGCTGCTGTCCTGCTGTGTTGGGCTGTTGTCAGGTACACAAATTGGGCCTACAAAAAAAACAAAAGTTTTTCTTTTTAATTTTTATCATAAACTTATTATAGATACCTGGATTTAAAATTTGACAGCTGCCATTTTGTCTACATAAAGAATCATCAGTGATTATTTAATTTTAATATCAGCTAGTTTTGTCAGTATTCCTTAAAAAATATCAAAGATTTAGAACAAATAATAGTTCCAATGTTACATGTGTAAACTATACAGAATATTTCCTAAAACACAGTAAGAAATACTCACTACTGTATATAAAATTTGGTATGATTGCCAATGAGACAACTCTCCGCAAGAGACCAAATGACACAAAAATCAACAACTATAGGTCACAGTACGGCCTTCTATAATGAGCAAGGCCCATACCACATAGTCAGCTATTTATAAGCCCAGAAATGACAATGATACATTTTTATGATTATTTATATTTCTTTTTTAACGCTGTATCAATGGCATGATATGCACTTCATAATTCTTCATCATAAAAATACATCAATGTGTATCATATCAATAACTTGTCTCACTTCAAATTAAATGCAAAATGTTTCGACAATTGTTTTAAGGTGCAGGAAAATATGGAATACAAATTTCAAGTATTCAAATAAATAAAATAAACATTTTTTTCTCTCTACATAATTTATGTAAATTTTATTCATTTATTGTGACTGTATTGCACAATATCAATAAACATTCAATCATCAAAATAATGTTTAATTATTCATCAAATCTGTTGTATTGTTAATGATTACCTTTTTGTTTCATTTTTTTCTGATAAAATATGGCTTGCAGGCAGGTAAGGGCTGTTCTCAAAAATACCATGTCCCCCAGGGAAAGCAATTTTTAAAAACTTTTATGTGGGTGGTTGTATTTGAAATGCCAAACACAAAGGGAGTGTTGTTCTAATCTATTTTTATTTCTGTGGGTGGAAGGAGTTTAAAAAAAGGGCTGTCCCTTGGGGGAAATAGTATTTTCTGGAACACGCCTTAGAATGTGTTGCCTTATCGTAATATAAATACTAGACATTAAGAAATTAATGTAATGTTTTTATATAAATGTGAAAAATGCAACAGCATCTGATTTGCAAAAATAAAAACACAATGTATGATGTTAATACATGCTTGTTTTAAGTTTTATAAGTATTGAAAAATCATGTGCATTAATTTTTATGTATCATTGCAAATCCTTCCATATCTGGCCAAGTGAAAAATGTAAACTCAATAGGAAGGAGCCAACCAATTATTACAATCAAAAAAAGGAAATAAGCAATAGGATTTTAATCCATGTCCTGTTTGTCATAAAGGATGTTGAATCTATTTTGATCCAGAACTGCTTCAATTGATATTTGTAAAGTGAATATTAGCAATGAACTTTCATTCATGAAAGTGAAACTTTGATAAGAAGGTCATATTTAGTTAAAATGGAAATACCAATCATACAACAGTTTTCTTTTTCTCAGAAACAAACTTAAACATACTAAAATAATTACATTAGATGTATGTTTCATTACAATATGTTATTCTGATTGGCTAACTGCACATCATGTGTTATTCCGTAAGCAGTTGTTTCACTCAATAAAACTTCTCATTCATGATGACACGAGGTCCCACAATAAAGTGCACAGGTAAATGAAATAAAAACTTGATAAAAGGCGTGTTTTCATAATCCTATAGGTAAAAATGTAATTATAAGTATTGAATGCTTTTTTTTGTAACTTTATAGGGTTGTAAAAGCGTTGACCGTGCGCACATTTTAAGTATGAAGCGCTTCCGCGCTTCATACAAAATGTACTTCGGTCAACGCTTTTACACCCCAATAAATTTACAAAAAAGAGCATTCAATTCTTAAATATATAATTTATATAAATCCAATAGGGACCCATTGTGGACATGATAAAAATGTCTTGTCTCACCTGTGCAGCAGCCCCAGCATGAAATACAGCCAAATCTTTCATCAAACCATTAGTTGGTCCAGGATACAATAATCTATAGATGGCATACACATAATAAGGCAAGAAGTAAAACAGGTATACCAACATCTGAAATAAAATACCAAACTTCTTTTCATCACTCATAATTAATTTATGGCATTTTCAATCTTAACACTTAAATAGGTCCTCCAATATATAATTGGGTGACTTAATTCAAACCATGATATTAAAGTTAATGCTAAATGAATGCTTTCAATCATTTAGGAGAGGATTATTCTGCAATTTTACCTGAATTAAGTTTTTTATCCTCAACGGATTATAGTTCTTAGCACGCCTTATCCTTGCGTGTAAGAATATAGTCCGTTGCCGGTCAAGGTTAAATGTTATTATTAAAGTTATCGAGAATGTAAACATAGAATTATATTGAAGGAATGGACAATTTCATCCGACTTTACAGCGATTTAGGAATATAAAGCAGGTAAAATGCAGTTACTAATGAAATGTAGTATTAATAACAACTGAAAAACAAATGATGTTTCCCGAATGCCACATGTTGGCGGAATTTCATAATACAAAATAGGAAACTGTCAATTTTGCCGTGAACAATATTTTCGGCTAAACAAAACTATAAAAATATTATTAAACGTTCATAACACCTGTCATAACATTTATGGTATTATAGTTACTTACAAGGGTGAAGAATCATTTTAGTAGATCTGAAATGTGAGCTGTCAAGTTTTAAATTAAAAAGAATGTCAATTCATACTGATTGATTGATTGTTGGTATTTTAATGCCACTTTTGGACTATTTCAT
Source organism: Mytilus edulis (assembly GCF_963676685.1). Classification (NCBI taxonomy): domain Eukaryota; kingdom Metazoa; phylum Mollusca; class Bivalvia; order Mytilida; family Mytilidae; genus Mytilus; species Mytilus edulis. Next base: position 6,284,463 of record NC_092347.1, read on the forward strand.
AGTGGTCAAGTTTTTATTTGGTGGTGGAAGCCAGAGTGCCCAGAGGAAACCACTGACCTTCGATAGGATATCTGACAATGCCAATTCATACTAAAAACATTTAAGTTTAGGTAAAGAAACTTGATTTTTAGTTCAATTTTTAACAATTGTATTACCTGCATCTTTGGAAAAGATGTATCTTCAGCTAAGAAGGGTTCAAAGTCTTTGAGGTAGTTCTTTGCCATATCATGTTTACAGTCTAAGGTTACCTGCAGATAAAACAGAAAGAATTTAAATAATTCTATTTTTTAAGTAGTTAAATATTATAGATTCATTTAATTTTATGTGTTTCTCTCAAACCCAAACAAATTGTAAGAAATTCATATCTTTTCCATATTGATATTATACATATGAGGAGATTTAAAGTAAGCAGACAGGAATATCATTTTGTTGTCACTATTATGCATCCCATTAGGCTATAAACCAAAATAATAAAAACATAATGATTTCTTTTAAATTTCTCACTACAATTACTTACAGCAGCTCTGAATGCATTAACCACAATGCAAGTGGCAAAGAAAAGAATAAACAACATTTCTACTGGTCCTTTTTTCACTCTGGTCCCTATGGATGTCAATACATTTCTCCTGCTCGCCTAAAAAATAATTGTAGTTTATTTCAACACTTTGCATATTATACATTTGTATGCCTTTTTTCAAAACTTGTGCTAAATAATAGTAGCAAACGTTTATGTGTGAAATGATGATATTCACTTCCCCTAGAAAAATGTCACAGGGTACATGTTGACAAAAACCATTTTCGAAATTAAAATGTGAACAAATCTTTATTTTCAAAATAAAATAACATTTTTCCAATGTCCAACAACAATGAACATATTTCATCTGTCCAAGGGCAATAATTCAAATATATATTTATCTGCAATTCATAAATTTTTCGTTTGGTCTTACTGGCAAATATTTTAAATATCATTGATAGGACCTTTTACTCAAAAATATTAGTCAATTACCAGTGCAACACAAGGCATTTTCATGTCCACCAGCATTAATTTATTAATTAAATGCATGCTACTTCATTCATACAACCAAACAATTGCCATGTTTTTCTTGTAAAAGTAGTTGCAAAACTCCAGTAAAAGTAGTTGAAAATATCTGCAAAACTGATTATAAAACATTGACTTAGACATAAAATTGCTAACATACACCTTTGATTAAAATTTGTTAAAATCTGACAAGAAATATAGATTTAGAATTGCTTCCATTGCCATTTTCCATAGAATGTTTTTATTTACACAGTAAACTTACCGAATGAGAACTCAATACTTTGAATAGGATGTATAATGGTATAACTACATAAGGCACATTCAGGAGAATAGACCATTTTGGACCATATTTCCCTGCAAGAATAAAAAAAAAAAATCAGTATTTAATTAAGAATCTTGTGAGATTCCAACAAGTTCTACACACAATGACACAAATGTGTTTTCAAATCAAGCATAATGAGACAATGACAAAAAATACCAGACAACTAGAGGTCAACGTTCAGTCTTCAGTTGTCTTACACAACAAAGAAACTGTTTCAATTTCACTTTATAGATGTTGATAGTAAACCTTTAGAACTTAAACTGTTAAACTGTGTTTAATCAACACTGTAGAAAAGTACCATCATAATAATTGTTTGTGAAATGTTTTGTACTAGTAGAAACAGCAATGATTTCATTCAAAGCAATTATATCATAACTGAAAGTATTAAATACAGACTTTGTACAAAGTGAACAGTTTAAACATGACACTAAATACAATGCTTGAAACCTGAACTTAATGAACATAAGACATAAATAATAACATATACAGTAACCATTCAGTGGTTGTCATTTGATGCCGAATTTCGTAGTTGTTTTTTGCTTATTGTTCGGTACATAATTAATAACACCATTTGTTTTCTGATTTGAATTGTTTTAAATTTGCAATTTTAGGACTATTTATAGCTAGCTAACTATTTACTCATTCTTTAAATTCAAAATTCCCAATTACTCTATTTAACATGTTTAAGTCCCCAACCTTTAATATTCATAAGTTAACCTTCATTTAATGTATCCCTAATATTTCAAAACATTTTTAAGAAAAACACCAGGAAAACATTATTTTCAATTTAAATCTAAATAATTTCAAAATACCTATGGCTCCTCCAGGTACCAGTACAGCTACACTGTTTATGATAGAACCACACCAGTACAAACATGCAAGTCTGTATTCTTCACTGAAATTAAAATCAATAGTAGAGTAAAATCATTCTATACATTTGGTACAAAAATAAATAGAATACCTGTAATATCAATGTCATTGCATGCAATGTAGAATTCATTTGTCATCTTTCATGTCTTTGATCATTGTTGATGAAGATGAAGACAGCAATGTAACAATATAGGTAATCTATCAAATTATAGTTGCTTCATTCTAATAGATATAAGAAGGTGTGGTATGTGACCTCAGATAAGGTGAGCGCACACCTCGTCATATTGCATGTATTATAGACATTTAAACTGTAGGGTCGCCAAAGGATCTAAATACCTTTATCAAATAATATGAATTACTAGCAGAGGACTAAACAGGTACCTTGTGTGTTGATTTAAATGTTGAATGCATAATGTGGATTCATTATTATTGGTTGGATACCAATTTTCGTGGGTTTTGTGGGAACAGGTGAACCACAAATTCAAATGTTCCAACGAATTTCAAATTTTCTAAAAGTCTTTGTATGCAGAGATTTGCAAAACCACGAAATCAAATATCCACGAAAATGCAAGTTGTCCACAATCCACGAAAATTGGTACCCACGTAAAATAAATGAATCCACAGTAAATACTTTTTTTCTTCATGGCACCTGCATGTACTTTACTCGATGACTTTATTAAAGGTACATGATTCAGTATTATTACCAACATAAGTATTGCAGTTGCCCACGCTGTTATGAAAATGATTCTATTTGATAAAATACTAAAAAACAAATCTACATTATGATCAGTAAAATATGAATGATATCATTAGTTAGGAAATGTATAAATAGTTGTGTTGCAGTGTTTTATTCAAGCAATTTTACTACCAAGACATTTCAACATGTTCAACAATAGTTTGTTAAAGGGTTTATTTTCATTCACTGTAAATTCAGGAATTATTGAAATGTTTTTATTATTGAAAAAAAGCGACAGGGTTATTCATCGTACATTGTAATCGTAATAATTTTAACTTGCATTTTGAAAATTTTTGTATGATTTAAATGGATTTTTCTCAATATTGCAAAAATTAAAATCAGTCTAAAATGACAAAATCGCAATAATAAATGCACACAAGAATTTCTAAATTTACAGTACCATGCTTGAAAGTTTTATTCCATTTTTTTTCATGCTGTAACATTAGTACACATGTAATCAGCTTTTTTTCATGCACACAGTCATAATCCCAAATCTTTTAAACAATTCCTGTGCATCTTAAAATCATTTTGAATTTCATGTTTTTCATGTTTTTCATGCATATCTATGCCTTTTCCATGTGTAACATTTTTTATCACACAACTATATTTACAACATGCAAAATGTCTGCTTATGAAGAAGTTTAATTCATCATCCACAAAACTGTATTTTTCCTATCAGAATACCAGTACAATGTATTTGGTCATAAACAAATCCTGTTCTAGTTTATCAACATGTATTCAGAATTTAAAGATCTAACATGATGAAAGAGTCCAAAACAGAAAAATAAAATGGACATAGAAGTCTCCAGTCACAACTGTTTAGGAATGAAAGGGACTTTATTGCTGAAAAACTTTTAACAAGAATTCAAAGTTTTTGCAACCAATGGACTTCCAAATACAAAATGAAATACAATGAAATAGGCAGATACCCTTCAAAATAAACTAAGGAAAGAGTTTCCAAAAGCCCAGTTTAATCTGTATTGAGGTAAAATGCGGTTCAACAGAAATATCAATTATCAGTCAGAGCTCAGACATAAACAAGTCGATTTTTGTTTTTGACTTAAAGAAGTCAAAACATGTATTTATCATAAAAATGTGTTTTCAATTTTAGACTTATCTAGGTCATAAAATGACAGACTTGTATAGGTCCATTTATGTTGATGAAAAAACTTAATTTCACTTGGTGGCCAAACTACACAACCTATGACAGCAAAAACCTGTCTGAGAGTTCACAAGGACTTGAGCTATCTATATGTAATTGTCTAATTGAACATCCTTACTAAACACAGATGTTTTTCCTCATTAAGTGTAGTTCCAGGTGGTTGCATTGTAAGGTTAATTAACATTATCTCCGATTTTTCAGACTCTCATTCATATTTTTCTTTACAAGACAAAGCATTGTCTTTCAATGTTGTCATTATTTGATTTAGATGCATGACCTCCTTATAAATATGCGTGGGTCTTGAAGTTAATCAATTTTGATCACTTATCGACTTGTAGGAGTCGATATTTGCAACTTTTTGATTCTGGTCAATTATTTCTTGCTTAACAATATTTGACTTATTAAAGTCGTATTTTGTCTTGCATTAAAGGGGGACAAATCCTAAATCTTACAAATTTAGACCTCTATGAGTCAAAAGCAGATTCAGACTTATTTATGTCTGAGCTCTGACTGATTATAACATGTATAAAGGATTCGTAGCTTTTTATGAAAAAATTTCAGAACTGAAATAATTCCTCTCATAAAACATTTGTGTAAAAGGTACATCTGGTTTTGTATGTTGTACACTTTAATATACATGTATATACTTACTTATATCTACTTCTTGACATGATAAACATGTACAATGCAAAATGTACTGAACCATCCCAATAACAAATGGAGGTCCCATGTGGGGTTTTCAGGTAAGGTTCCCCTTGCAAGAGGTAGAAATGTAGATATCTACCGAGATAGCCATCATTCTCAAGGGCAATAACTACATCAACCATGGAGGAAAACAAAAGAATGCTCCATGCTACAAAAAATATTGAGTTTGGATTTAATATGTTCAAGCTCATATATAATTCTACTCAAGACAAAGAAATTTTCTTTTTATGCACAATACATGTACATGTATGTAAAAAACTAAACATGCTGTGAGGGTACAGACCATATACAGACAAAGATCAGGCATGAAGATCACCCATGAAGATCACACATGAAGAAAAGATCATGCATGAAGATCACCCATGAAGATCACACATAAAGAAAAGATCATGCATGAAGATCACCCATCATGCCCATGAAGAGGCATTTTTCTTTTAACCAAATCTGCTCCTAGAACAACCAGAAGTAAAAATGTACATGCAATTTTCATATAAAACTGTTAACCCAATTTTCATGCATAATTTAACTTTTCAGCATGTAAACATAGAAACAACTGATGTTAATTCCAATGTAGATGCACAGATTTCAAAATGTGAAGGTTTATGCTTCTTTTGAGTTGGACATGTTGGATATACAACTTCAAAACTGGAATGCAGTTGCATAAGTCATATGTACCTATAGTTCACATTTTATCAAATTGTAATTAAAAACATTTGATAGACAACTTTTAGGCAAAGTTATTGTGTAGACGTACTTAACAATGGAAAAGAGGAGTTTATTGTAAGTGACCATGGTAACTAGAGAACCCCAATCTCAACTATAAGAAATAATTTCCAAATCAACAATAGCCAGTAGAAAAAAATATTTGATGATCTCATTCTGAAATACATGACCATGATGAGTAGTTAAAGAAGAGATACAGAACTAAATGTTACAAGCAGATACAGTCTGTGATATTGATAAGTACAACCACATCAAAGGTTAGGTAATATGAAATTCACAATACATGCAAACACAACATATACAGGATATATATGGAGTACAGTGAGGCCTCTCTTGAATGAAATTCTATTTTACATTGTTAATGTTATTGCATATTGGTCTCATATAGCATGTATAACAATAATACTATGAGCATGATGAATCAGGGAGAAGTTGGAAATTTCAAAGAACCATGCAGTTACACAGCAAAACAAAACATCTACAAGCCAACATCTGGTATCAGACACATAATTGTCAAGATCTGAATCGCCCTTTGCTTGACTCTATTGATTATAGTAATGAACTGAAAGCATGTACAATGTACCTGTCTAAATGTATTTAAATAGAGGGTAAATCTATAATCTCCTTTTCAAAGAATTCCAAGATATTGCTGAAAGAATTTATGAGAAATGAAAAAAAATAATTACTTTAAAAATTTACTCTTACTAAACTGAGTTGATGCAGACATGATAAAGTGATACTGGATGATAGGCCAAGCTTAGACTTACTCATAAATTTTCCTTGACAGAATAAATAAAACCAAAGCAAAGTGTATGGTACCATCCCAGTAGTTGATCATAGTTCCAAAAGGAGTTTTCAGATAAGGTTCTCCCTGCAGAAGGTAGAAATGCATGTATTTCCCAATGTAACCATCATTCTCTAAGGCAACAGTTGTATCCACTAAAGAAGCAAAAAGGAAAATACTCCAAACTGAAATGTATAAATAAACAAACATGAGGTGCATTGTTCTTCATGTACATGTAGTAATGATATACAACTTTTAAGCATAGCCAAAAATCCATGGAGCTTACAACATGTACAATTTCAAAATTCAAATAGTTATAAGATGTCATAATAAAAAATTCTGCGCCCTGAAAAAGTTATCAACATTTCAAATTTAAGTGACAAAACTGATTTGAAATAAAGAGCACTAGAAAAAATAGTCATGTCCGTTAAGTCTGTCGGTCTGGTAACTCCATCCATCCCATAACTCTGCCCCTTTACTCTCTTGTGCCTTTCTTCCAAAATTATTTCGTCTGCTATATTATTTTAACTTTAGACATGTTAGAGAAGAAACCCGTTTGTTTACATCAGATCAAAGGGAGACAATGCAAGTAGATACCCATGAAAAAGAAAAGTGCAAAACACTACATTTTCCAACTTTAAATTAGGTCATTATATGGTTTTCAAAAGTCATTTTCGGCTACCATTAGCGTCAAATTGGTTAAAATTTTACTGTGATGTACTTAAAAATATCCTTATCGTTATTCAACAGAGGTCTTAAATAAATATCGTTAGAGTCATTTAGGTGTTAAAATCATTCATTTTTTTTTATCATCTAAACGAAAGTGTACATTTTATTGTCATGCACCAAAAATAATTAGTTAACGTCATTTGACAAGAATTTTTTTACCATTATTTGTCATGAAGGTACCCCCAAAAATTATTTACTACCCTCAAGATGGCATAACAACATGAAACCATTAAGTGAAAAAATCTCATTTAGAGAGCAGGAATATTTACCGTTGTAAAAAGGGTCATGTTTTGGTGGACCGTCACTGAAATACAACCGAGGTACCAGGAAAACGACAAGCAGAGACACGACGCCTACTGCAAATATTGCTGCTGCATTGTCTACTCCACCAATCACTTTCATCAACAGTAGAATGGGAAATGCTAAACATGCTGAAAGGACTGACACCTGAAATCTTGTTAATACCATTGCGCTTTATATTTTATCTTCATACGAGGCGATGTTATCGTATGATATCAATTTCTGACCGCGTCCTACTTTTTTGAATATATATCTAATTACTTCTTAATTTTTAATGTGTATTTGGCTATTTATAAACGCATACTTGATTAAATGGGTATAAAGTAAACTTGTGTCAATGACGGGTATGGAATTCCTTTCCGGAATGAATTCCGTATTTTACTAAAATAACTATACTTTACATTTCTCTAGCTCTTCCTACTTTAAAGTAAAAAATTGTTGCCAGTTTAATGACTATAAAAATAAAAGTGCATATCATTCACATTTAAAAGTGGTTAGTTAGAAAAAGAAAACTTTTGAAAACTTAATAAACTTTTAAAAGTTTCTTATTAGCACATTTAAGGTAATCTTGATAAGTAAAGGTATAGTTTACTATGTAATTAAGTTATTATTATAACCAGCTGGTGTAAGTCAGATATCATAATGGACACGTTTGTTATTGTTGAGAAACTAACACAAGGTCTAACTGTAATAGCATTAGCAAGTGGCATGTAAGTTCAAGACAAAGTTTTAATATGTCATTGTGAATGTGTATACATGTATTTATATCAATGACAGTTGATTACATTTGTGTGTGGCTTTATCATTTATTGAGATGCAGTCTTTCTGAAATAAGGTCAAAAGCTACATGCTCTACTTATACCTTTGAAACATCCTCTTACTGTAGAGATTTACTTTATGTTACTAACATACTAAAAGTTTCGAGTTGTGATTTAGAAAATAATTGAGTTCTGAGTTACAAAAGTTGATTGGCAAGTAATTTGAGACTAAGCATGCTTAGGTTGCAAGTTGTAAAAGTAAAATTATGAGTTACAACAGACTAACAGTTGAGTTACTGGTTGAAAGTTATAGAAATTATGGTGCAAGTTAATTACCTAAGTCAAGGACGTATAACATATACGTCCTTGCCTAAGTCAAGTTGCAAGTTTAGAAAACGAGTTGTTCTAAAGTCAAAACATAGTCTAGTAAGGCAGCAACCATTTGATTTTCGGGGGGGGGGGGGACAAAAATTGTTTGTTTCACCCTCAGCTGCCACTATATGTAATCAGGGGCGGATTTAGGCGGGGGCGTGGCGGGCGTGCGCCCCCCCTAAAATTTGCAAAGCATGGGTTGTCCTCAGCTCAATAAAATATCTGAACAGACAACGAATATTAATGTCGTCGCATTGCATCTGTTTTAACATTCAAAGAAGTATATAAAACAGTAAGTTTAACAGAATCAACGTGATTACTAATAAACTGACCTACGGTTTATTTACAAGTTCTATAAATATATTATACTTCATCGCGGTACTGCGTTTGTGTACAATTGTGACATGGCATTCATGCTAGTTGCGGATTTTATAAACAATTTCTTTGATAATTGAAGTTCAAAAACAACCCTACCTCACTTTCCCACGAAGTAGGCGAAAGTGCCCTACCCGCGGTTGGGTTGGTTATTTCATTATGGCACGGCCAAGAAAACAGTCCTGTTTAAATTATTTCTTGATGAAAGATAGCCTAGGAATACTGGTTCAAGCGAAAGGTTCGTTTATTAATTTGTATCATTGTTTAATATCTCTGTATGATATCAATATATGTTTCTCACTTTCAACCTGTAAAGTTTGCCGAAGCATGCATAAATGGTCAAGGCCCCAACCCGTACTACCGTATTACATAGGATCCCACGAAAATAAACATATCTTCGCAATGACCTCATTCTGATTTTACTGGTTTGCGGTAGAAATGTATATAAAAAGTTTGACACGACCTCCGGAAATAGAAGAAAAGAAAAATTAAGAAAAGACAATTAAAAATCGCTGGCAAAAGTAGAAATTCTTGTTTTCAAAATCTTATATTGGTCGGTGAGCTATTATTGAGTCAATGAATAGAAGCTCGCAGATTTCTTGTTAATTATGGTGATTGCAGATTGTCAGGGGTGGATTTATGCGGGTTTAGCTTGAACTTAAATTCCTCGCTGATTTTACCACAGAATATTTATTTCTCGCCACGCTTGGCAAGATATCTACATTGCACCCTCTCTAGAAGAATATTTCAATACTTTCCATAATAATACCTCAAAAAAAAATTATCCTCGCTCCGCTTGGCAGAAATTTAAGCTTGCGCCCCCCATAACCGAAAATCCTGGATCCGCCCCTGGTAATGCTAAAATTGAAAGAAAATGTTTTTTCTGACTTGTCGCCAAAAAAATATATTGTCTTTCGCCAAAGGCGAAAAAAAAAGTTTGTCCAGAAACCCCCCCCCCCCCCCCCCCTCTTTTTTTTGGACGATCAATGCATTTGAATGGGGACATGTAATTGGAACCCCCCTTTGTCCTGGGTTAGGACCCCCCCCCCCTTTTTAAAATGGCTGGATCCGCCCCTGATCTGAGATAACAGTTAACAACAACTTGAAAAGGGCCAAAACAGGTTAACCATGTTAACATAAAAAGGTGAGAAAAAAATGTTTGTCCAGAAAAAAAATCCATAGCCCCCCCCCCCCCCCCCCAGAAAATCAAATGGTTGCTGCCTAATGTGACCAAGTTTAAGAAAGTTGAGTTTGGAGTAATAAAAGCTATCTTTAGAAAGTTTAAAACATTTTAAAATATAAATGATTGATATATTATATGAGGAGGGGCAATAGGGGGTCCGTTACCATGTTAACAACACCTAGATCTAGGCAAAAACAGTTAACAAAAATGCAAAAATGCTGATAACAGTTACCAAAGTGGGTTAAAAACAGTTAACAGCTTTAATTTATCTGAGATAACAGTTAACAACACCTTGAAAAGGGCCAAAACAGGTTAACATAAAAAGGTATTGCCCCCCCCCCCCCCCCCCCCCCCTCTCTTATATATATCACTCATGTATGTAAGCAGATTGACATGATCGATATGGTCTAATAAATTTTGAATGAGAAATTAACCCATTTTCTGGAGGAAAACTGGCCTTTTAGGACAATCAAGATTGTTAGCTGAGCAACATTGCAGTGAAGAGGTTCTAACTCCAAACAAGGGAAATAACCTGCTTCAAATTATAATTTTAGAGTAAAATTTAATGATTCTGAAAATGAGTTTCTGTAAAGGGCAATGAGAACTCCCTAATTATTATAATAATGATAATGACACCTTAGAGGTTAACCTGTATATTGAATGTATTTTATATAAAGTTCAAGCTCTAAAATACTTCAAAAATAAAAAAGGCTGTTACAGTAATATTAAATCTATCAGAGACTTCTAAAATCTCTCTTCAAATGATTATTCATTAATGTATACAACTGAACATCTTAAATATGAATATATTTTATTTCTAATTTCAGACCACCATGTATTCACATGATAAAGACTGGTATCACAAAAAATGTTCCTTTTATTTTCTTTTTTCTCGGAATGATGAAGTAAGTATACGAGTAAGGAGACATGGTATGATTGCAATTAAGTGAGACAACTATCCACTAGAAGAGTGATTGTTTGTGGAAAATAAAGGAAACGTACTGTACGTACACTTTGGCCTTCAAAATGAGCAAATCATTATATTCAATATTATTGCAGTTATTACTAGAATATAAACTTAGAATATAAGTTCAGTTTTGTTTACTGTTGCTAAAGTTAATAAACAGTTTTAAACTTCTTTTATTTCTAATTTTAGATGTTTGTGTTTAATTGTTTCTATTGGTAAAAGTTTTGTGTATTCTCGTTCTAAAATAACATTGTTTTAATTCAAAATTTTACATTCTTTCAAAATTTAAACATCTATCACCTTCAAAAATGAGCAAAATTCATATCAAGTCAAATAGCTATACAAGGTCCTGAAATGACAAATATAAATCATTTCAAACATTTGTCAAACATGTCAAGTGAGAAAACTTAAATGGCTTGATTTATGTGCATATACAAAACAATGTACAAACAAACGACAACCACTGATTGCAATACAGGCTCCTGGATTGAGACAGGCACATACAGAAATTGGGGTGTGGTTGAACATGTTTGTTCAGGTGCCAAACTCTCCCCCTTATATGGGACATAGGAACAAACTGTAGAATTAGTTGAAAAGGTTTAACCCATGAGATCCATACAAAGGATGTAAAAACCTTAAAAAAACTGAAAAACTATAAAAGTTATAAAAATCATGTACTAGTAATTTGCTCTGATAAGCAAAGGACATACATACTTATATTACATGTAAGTTCCTTGATCATGTTGTTTGACTTTTAGCCAAGAAATCTAACCATAAAGATATAGATATCCTTGTAAATCACATGGGAGTTAACTCTTTTTAAAACAAAAAAAATCTCATGTTGTTTGACTTTTAGCCAAGAAATCTAACCATAAAGATATAGATATCCTTGTAAATCACATGGGAGTTAACTCTTTTTAAAACAAAAAAAATCTCATGTTGTTCGAATCTTAGCCAAGAAACCCTAACCATAAAGATATAGATATCCTTGTAAATCACATTGGAGTTAACTCTATTTAAAACAAAAAAAAATCTCATGTTGTTTGACTCTTAGCCAAGAAACCTTAACCATAAAGATATAGATATCCTTGTAAATCACATGGGAGTTAACTCTATTTAAAACAAAAAAAATCTCATGTTGTTTGACTTTAGCCAAGAAACCCTAACCATAAAGATATAGATATCCTTGTAATTCACATGGGAGTTAACTCTATTTAAAACAAAAAAAATCTCATGTTGTTTGACTTTTAGCCAAGAAACCCTAACCATAAAGATATAGATATCCTTGTAAATCACATGGGAGTTAACTCTATTTAAAACAAAAAAAATTTCATGTTGTTCGAATCTCAGCCAAGAAACCCTAACCATAAAGATATAGATATCCTTGTAAATCACATGGGAGTTAACTCTATTTAAAACAAAAAAAATCTCATGTTGTTTGACTTTTAGCCAAGAAACCCTAACCATAAAGATATAGATATCCTTGTAAATCACATGGGAGTTAACTCTATTTAAAACAAAAAAAATTTCATGTTGTTCGATTCTTAGCCAAGAAACCCTAACCATAAAGATATAGATATCCTTGTAAATCACATGGGAGTTAACTCTATTTAAAACAAAAAAAATCTCATGTTGTTTGACTTTTAGCCAAGAAACCCTAACCATAAAGATATAGATATCCTTGTAAATCACATGGGAGTTAACTCTATTTAAAACAAAAAAAATCTCATGTTGTTCGAATCTTAGCCAAGAAACCCTAACCATAAAGATATAGATATCCTTGTAATTCACATGGGAGTTAACTCTATTTAAAACAAAAAAAATCTCATGTTGTTTGACTTTTAGCCAAGAAACCCTTACCATAAAGATATAGATATCCTTGTAAATCACATGGGAGTTAACTCTATTTAAAACAAAAAAAATCTCATGTTGTTCGAATCTTAGCCAAGAAACCCTAACCATAAAGATATAGATATCCTTGTAAATCACATGGGAGTTAACTCTATTTAAAACAAAAAAAATCTCATGTTGTTTGACTTTTAGCCAAGAAACCCTAACCATAAAGATATAGATATCCTTGTAAATCACATGGGAGTTAACTCTATTTAAAACAAAATCTGCTGATACCCATGCAAAATTGTAATTCATCATTTATTTTACATGATTAGAATACCTCAGACTCCATGGAAGAGAAGCAGTATATAATAAAAACTGTTTTATTTGAACCAGTAGGGAATTGAAATCATTACCACCTGCAATCTACCATGAGATTGAGCACACACACTATTCAATTATTAATCTCTATAGATTCATTTATTTTCATGGGTACCAATTTTCCCCACTATTGTGGAAAACAATCTGTGAACAATTTATATAACAGTCAGTATAACAGTGAGTTATATGCTATCCAATGCTACCTTACTGTACTATACACTTAACACCAACTTTAATATTGATGTTTTGTGAACAATTTATGGGTTTATATATTCAATGCTATTTACTGTACCATATACTTAACATCAACTTATTGATTTATTTTCAGTGGTGTGGTGGGAACTATTTATGGTTTAATGATATCCAATGTCACCTTATTGTACAATACACTTAACATCAACTAATTGATATATTTACAGTGGTGTGGTAGGAACAATTTATGGTTTAATGATATCCAATGCTATATTACTGTACCATACACTTAACATCAACTGATTGATTTATTTTCAGTGGTGTGGTGGGAACTATTTATGGTTTAATGATATCCAATGCTACATTATTGTACATCAACCTTTTAGCCATGATCATGAGTGCTGTAGGTGTGGTCTCGTACATTGCCATGACAAAATCAAAGGTAATTTGAAGTTAAATAAACTTCATATATTTTATACATGTACAATGGTATTATACTAGCTTGTTTACTACAGAGATTGTAATTTTGTGCAACATAAAATGTTCAAATATCCTGACTGACTACAGTTCCCATCAACCTCTAGATCTGTACTGAGCTCATGATAACTTGTATATATCTTGTTCCAACCTAAATAAAATTGACTACATACATTCTAAGAATTTACTTACAAATCAAAACACATCTGTGGAAACAATAAAGAATCAAACAAGTTATTTATTTGGCAACAATGTTTTCACTATCCTGTAATTAACTAGGACTGGAATTCAATTTGTCCTAGAAAAAAATAATCATTTTCAATGGACACATTTTTCAAGAAAGTCACAGAGTATAAAGCATGAGCATCAATTAACTTCAATTTAAAAAAAAATGGATTATATGTATAGCTTAAGATTATTGGAATATTCAGAACTTTGTGAGTTTATCTTGTGTCCAATTACTATTTCAGAGTAAACCAATGCTTCAGGTGTTATTTGGATCAATATTTTTATTACTAAACCACTGGTATTGTGTGCGTATTGTGGTGCATGAAGGACAAGTTACAGAACAGTATGGACTTATGATGTTCTTCATCAGTTTAGTACTCCTAGCATCACCTGCTTTAGAAGTGGTATGACTTAAAAGTTTGCTTTCTACCTATAGAAAAGTGTGAGCTATGATAATCTGTTTGTTAACTTTTCTCTATTTAATCTTCATCATTGTAAACTACGGTATAAAGTCAATCTCATTCTTCTAAGACCTTTTAAATATCAGCTTTTTCTTAAAAAAAATGACTAGAAATGAAAGTGTTAGTGTATTAATTTCATTTCAAGAGACATAATTCCAGTAACTTGTGTAAAAACAAATTGATCAGATCTGAAACATTGTCCAAAACAATTGCTGATATGTAAGTTTCATAAATACCAAGCAAGAATTGTACAATATTGAGTCTTACAGCGTAATATTCTACAGAATTAACATTTATAACTCCAGTAAAAATAATTGATCAGTACTTATATTAAAACTCATGTTAGACATTGATCATATTTAAACCTTTGATATAAATTGGATAAAAAATTGACTCAAGAAAGTTATTTGAAGTAAGAATTGTAAATAAACTTTTTTACCTACAGATAGAATGCATGAAAGATAAAAGTGCAGAGGGTATGTCTGTAGCAATGATTGTTGGAAACCTCAGTTGTTCTTTAGCCTGGTTGTTTTATGGAATTCTACTCAAAGATTTCTTTGTCTATGTAAGTCACAAGTTATATCAATATACTCAGTATTCATGCTGTATGACAAAGACATCTATTCACCATTTACACATTTACAGTATGGAATAGGACATGATTTCAGTTTAAGCCATCAAGTTAAAGGTTGTTAAAATGTGCCCATGCTAAAACAATCTTGAAAACCCTATTTTTCAATATTGTGGATTCATTAATTTTTATGGATTGTGTAAATATTCATGGGTCACTTGTCCCAAGAAAAAAATCCATGAAAATTGGTATCCCATGAATTATAACAAATACACAGTACATCTTAATTTAGAATAATGATCTGGTATATTGTACACAACTTTAAAGTATTTTTATTAATATTTGTACAATTACCTTAGACCTTTTATATAATAAGAAAATCATGATTTAGAAATACTTCCCTTTCAACCACAACTATATTACCATATAGAATAAGGATATACTTATAATTTCCAACGGTTTGATAGTATAGTGGGAAAGTACTGTAATAACAGTACCAGTGAATACTATATTGATACAGGTACTTCTTATGCACACGTATATATACATATCACATGATACTGATATTAAGCAGGAATATTTTCACTTGTTGGTCACTTCCAGCCAAGCATCAGACTGGACAACAGTGAAATAAATTTCATTTTCAATTGAATTGTTATTCTAATTTGTATTTAGTAGGGATTAGATATTTTACTAAAAAGTAACTTGATTTATTACTTATTCCATATAGTATATTTAATTCAGTTATACACAGTCCAAGTGTAACTCTCGAGGTGGTCTTCTGAGCATTTGGGTTTGGACACAGGTTTCCCACATTTTCCACTTTATTTAAAATGTAGTCTTTTGATAGTTTTTCTATTGAATTCTTTAATGAAAGTTTATTTTATTGTGCATTGATATTTATGCTTCATGTATATTGTGTATATCAATTATATTTATATTAATAAAATATGGGGTCCACCAGTATTGCTGGTCTATTGGCTATATAAATAGTATTGAGTATTTATTAGTATGCCTAGAAATAGTAATTAGTACAGTTGATACCATTATAGATCCTAATGTTATTATTGCAGGCACCAAACATAGTTGGAGTAGCTACAAACCTTGGAAAAGCTGTTGTAAAGGTCATTTATGGTGGAAAGAAAGATAAAACAGCTTAATGTTATTTGCTATTAACAATAACTGTTATAGAAATCATAATGGGTAATGCTTCTATAACGGAAATCAAATATAACATTTACTTGTTGAAATATATTTTAAGTTTGTTTTATATGATCAGAAACATGTTTGTCAAGTAAATAACAATGAGACCATCTGAAATAGCCAATAAATAAATTTAAGGAATCTTTTTTGCACTTACATGACTATAAAATACCATGGTATAAAATAATTATCTAACAACACTAATAACATAACTACACTATTGGTAAAATGGCAAATTCAAATTATTAATATATATAACTGACAAGGAAATGTCTTTAATTCTGAGTGATTTTATTTGGTAAAGGAGTAGGTCCGGTAAGGACCAATTTTGGCCTCAAATTTCAGGTTCATCTTACGAAAGATTTTGACCACTTTTTAAACACTTAAGTGTCTATTTCATTTGAATCAATTAATTTATGTGAAAGATTTTAACTGATTTAGTCATTATAAACGATCCGATTCAAGATCAAATATGAAAAATCTACCAAATATGCCAAAAAATGTCACTTTTTAGATGATTTTTGTCAAAAATGAAAGTGGCCACATCCGTGTTCATCCTCAACCTTTATATATTTTATGTATTATCATAAAATACAACTTACATTTCAATATTAAGGATGAACAAGAATGCGGCCACTTTCGTTTCACACGAAAACTGTCTAAAATTTAACTAAAATGCTAGAATTGTGAAGATTTCAGTAATTAATGGTGCTAGTACCCGATATATGTGCATTGTATTGTCAAAAACAGCCCATATTTATGTAGCAGAAGCATTCTACTGTCCAATAAATAACTAAAAGTTTACATTTTAACAATTTTGTAAAACTGCTATATTTTGGGGCCAAAAAGGGGTCTTACTGGACCTACTCCTTTAAAATTTAAAATCTTATTATACCTCCTGCTTTTTGTATGTCTAAGGAAAGCACACATAATTATTAGAATACAAAGCCGCTTTTTTTAAATATCTTATTGATCTTTTCAGTTAGATAATTTCATCAAAATGTTAAAGTGCCTTAACCCATGTAAAAAATGGCAGGTTTTTTCGTATGACATCCAGTTTTGTGATTTTGTTTTCTTTAATATTTAAAAGACAAAGAAACTATTTTGTATTTATTACAGGTTACAGTGAAGGAAACTATTGTTCATTTTATTTATTAACTGGTGTTGAAAAGAATATTACAACTATTTACTGTGATACTTGAAATAATGTTTTTTTTGCTTAACAAATTTATCTTTACAAAATAGTCTAGTCACAAATTGTATAGATTTACCATTTTATTCTACTTACACCATATAAATTTTATAGTTTTAACTTGGACAGAAATCAGATTTGCAGACATAAAATGAAGGCTGATTTTATAAATGTAGGTGCTATTCAGGTGCTAAAAATTTTTTTAACAATATATTTTTATAGGAAATGTTTTGTATCCTCAACATGTTATATGTAAACGAGTAATGTAACACTTGAAGGAGAAACATATAACGGTGCTTTAATTGAGATATTCTTATTCATCCTCATATACAACTATTTACCTTAATAATATACAGTTGTTACAAAATTCATTTAGAATTTGATTTGACACTTGCATTTAAATCACATATATTTTAATGATTTTAACTATTTAGAATCAGTAGATATTATAAGACAGTATCAGAGAAGTTGTTACATTTGTTATGTTATGAATAAAATTACTGCCGTTAAATTGTGTATTAAAAATAGGTTGTTATATACATGTACATGATATACAATGTAATTTTTTTTAATAAATAAATATTGAATAAAATGTGTTTTACCATTACATTCTATATTTTTAATTACTTGGTTGGGCATCGTAAGTTCGAAAGTATAAATACCATTTTATTTAATTTAAGGTTCATGTGGACCCTATGGCTAAAATGGCCGTATTTTCACCTCAAAATTTACTCTGAGTACAGGCAAACCTGTGCATCTGGAAAAGTTTTAAGGCATAGCATGCCCTAGATAAATAGAATTCAAATGCATTTTATGATTTAGAAATTTCATAACTGAACTGGATTTTGCCGTACACTTTTTTTCGTCCCTGCAGAAGATGAATAAATTAACAAACAGTTGAGTTTACCTTGATATGGTCCACTCAGGTACACAGTTTAAATACCCAATTATTGTCAGGTATCTATTGTCCATCTATTGTCCATGTCATTTAATACAGCTCACTTCAATTATTACCTGTGGGGAAGTTCTCAAACATGTTTCCCAACTTACTTTATTTTGGCACCTTCTGGAGGAATGAAAAAAAGTGCACGGCAAAATCCTGGTAAGTTTTTATTTTTCTTAAACATAAAACATGCTTGAAATTTATTTATCTAGGGCATGCTATGCCTGAAATTTTTTATAGATGCGCAGGTTTGTCTGTACTCAGAGTAAATTTTGAGGTGAAAATACAGCCATTTTAGCCATTGGGTCCACATGAACCTTAAAGAAGATAAAGGGTTTTTGTCAATGAGCCTGCAACCCAAGAACACTACAAAGCAAAGAAGACACCAACAATCTGCCAGTTAATTTTCTAATACCATCTTAAAAATTTAAATATTTTATGAATCCTGCTTTGAACTAGTGAAACAAATACTGTATTTTAGTTTAAAAATCGTGGTTATCATCATATTAGCAATCAAACCAAATCTACAATTTTCTATGAAGTAGGGCACCTGCTGTTTTATTGTTGTACCAACAGATTTGTACTTTAGACAATTTGCAATTATTTTGAGTCCAAAAATGCAATAAAAGGACCTTTAGAAATATAATCCAGAAACTAGAGGCTCTCAAGAGCCAGTGTTGCTCACCTTGGTCTATGTGCATATTAAACAATGGACACAGATAAATTCATGACAAAATTGTGTTTTGGTGATCATGATGTGTTTGTAGATCTTACTTTACTGGACATTCTTCTTGCTACAATTATCTCTATCTATAATGAACTTGGCCCAGTAATTACAGTGGAAAATATATTCTAAAAATTTACAAAAATTTATTGAAATTGTTAAAAAATGACTATAAAGGGCAATAACTCCTTAAGGAATAAACTGACAATTTTGGTCGGTCATGTTGACTTAATTGTAGATCTTACTTTGCTGAACATTATTGCTGTTTACAGTTTATCTCTATCTATTATAATATTCAAGATAATAACCAAAAACTGCAAAATTTCCTTAAAATTACTAATTCTGGGGCAGCAACCCAACAACAGGTTGTCTGTTTTGTCTGAAAATTTCAGGACAGATAGATCTTGACCTAATAGATTATTTTATCCCATGTCAAAGGAGTATGTTCAGTAAGGTCCTAAAATGGCCCCCTTTTTTAGCGTAAATTTCAAATTCGGATTTATTGACCAATATCACAATAAATTAAAACTAATATAGTGACTAGATAGGAAATAAGCTATTTTGTTGAAAACTTTACGTTTCTACGTTACATTATGACGTCACAAGTTGCACTCATATTGATTTTCACGAAAAAATCAATGAAAATAGGTAAATTTCAATAGATTATTGGACAGGAAACATAGAGCGCATACGTCGACAACAAAGATCTTTTAAAATAATGTTTGTGAAGACATTTCACATGTCTTATTTGAATATTAAGTTTGTCGACACCTGCGCTCTATGTTTCCTGGTCCTTAATTTGGTTGAAATCGTGTTCATTTTGTCAAATTTCACCAATATCCCTTTTCTTGACCTTTTTCGGATGTAAAAATCAACGTCTTAGACTTAAACTTTGAAAAACACAGTTCTGTTTAACTTTCTCACATGTATTTAATGCAACTTAAAACCTTTATTGGCTTGTAACTATGAACTTTATAATTGGGGCCAAATATGGCACTTACCGAACTTAGTCCTTTGCTATAAATACTTTGGTTTTAGAGTTATAAGCAAAAATCTACATTTTACCCCTATATTCTATTTTTAGCCATGCGTCTATCTTGGTTAGTTGGCAGGGTCACGCCACACATTTTTAAAACTAGATACCCAAATGATGATAATGGCCAAGTTTGGTTAAAATTGGCCCAGAAGTTTCAGAGGAGATTTTTTTAAAAGAATACTAAAATTTTAGAACTAGAGGCTCTAAAGAGCCTGTGTCGCTTACCTTGGTATATGTGAATATTAAACAAAGGACGCAGATAGATTCATGAAAAATTGTGTTTTGGTGATGGTGAAGTGTTTGTACATCTTACTTTACTGAACATTCTTGCTGCTTACAATTATCTTTATCTATAATGAACTTGGCCAAGTAGTTTCAGTGGAAAATGTTAGTAAAAATTTACAAATTTTATGAAAATTTTAAAAAATTGACTATAAAGGACAATAACTCCTTAGGGGGTCAATTGACCATTTCAGTCACGTTGACTTATTTGTAAATCTTACTTTTCTGAACATTATTGCTGTTTACAGATTATCTCTATCTATAATAGTATTCAAGATAATAACAAAAAACAGCAAAATTTCCTTAAAATTACCAATTCAGGGGCAGCAACCTAACAACCAGTTGTCCAATTCATCTGAAAATTTTAGAGCAGATAGATCTGGACTTGATAAACAATTTTTTCTATTGTCAGATTTGCTCTTAATGCTTTGGTTTTTGAGTTATAAACCAAAAACTGCATTTTACCCCTATGCTCTATTTTTAGCCATGGCGGCCATCTTGGTTGGACAGCCGGGTCACCGGACACATTTTTTAAACTAGATACCCCAAAGATGATTGTGGCCAAGTTTGGATTAATTTGGCCCAGTAGTTTCAGAGGAGAGGATTTTTGTAAAAGATTACTAAGATTTACGAAAAATGGTTAAAAATTGACTATAAAGGACAATAACTCCTAAAGGGGTCAACTGACCATTTTGGACCTGTTGACTTATTTGTAAATCTTACTTTGCTAAACATTTTTTCTATATACAGTTTATCTCTATCTATAATAATATTCAAGAAAATAACCAAAAATAGCAAAAATTTCCTTAAAATTACCAATTCAGGGGCAGCAACCTAACAAAGGGTTGTCCGATTCATCTGAAAATTGCAGGGCAGATAGATCTTGACCTGATTAACAATTTTACCTTGTCAGATTTGCTCTAAATGCTTTTGTTTTTGAGTTATAAGCCAAAAACTGCATTTTACCCCTATGTTCTATTTTTAGCCATGGCGGCCATCTTGGTTTGTTGTGCGGGTCACCGGACACAATTTTTAAACTAAATACCCTAATTATGATTTTGGCCATATTTGGTTAAATTTGGCCCAGTAGTTTCAGAGGAGAAGATTTTTGTAAAAGATAACTAAGATTTACGAAAAATGGTTAAAAATTGACTATAAAGGGCAATAACTCCTAAAGGGGTCAACTGACCATTTTGGACCTGTTGACTTATTTGTAAATCTTACTTTGTTTAACATTTTTTCTATTTACAGTTAATCTCTATCTATAATAATATTCAAGATAATAACCAAAAACAGCAAAAATTTTCTTAAAATTACCAATTCAGGGGCAGCAACCTAACAACGGGTTGTCCGATTCATCTGAAAATTTCAGGGCAGTTAGATTTTGACCTGATAAACAATTTTACCCCGTCAGATTTGCTCTAAATGCTTTGGTTTTTGAGTTATAAGCCAAAAACTGCATTTTACCCCCATGTTCTATTTTTAGCCATGGCGGCCATCTTGGTTGGTTGGCGGGGTCACCGAACACAATTTTTAAACTAGATACCCCAATGATGATTGTAACCAAGTTTGGTTGAAATTAGCCCAGTAGTTTCAGAGGAGATTTTTGTAAAAGTTAACGACGGACGACGACGACGACGGACGCCGGACGCCAAGTGATGAGAAAAGCTCACTTGGCCCTTCGGGCCAGGTGAGCTAAAAATGGTTTAAAATTGACTATAAAGGGCAATAACTCCTTAATGGGTTAACTGACAATTCTGGTCATGTTGACTTATTTGTAGATCTTACTTTGCTGAACATTATTGCTGTTTACAGTTTATCTCTATCTATAATAATATTCAAGAAAATAACCAAAAACAGCAAAATTTCCTTAAAAAAATTACCAATTTAGGGGCAGATAGATCTTGACCTGATTAACAATTTTACCCCCATATCAGATTTGCTCTAAATGCTTTGGTTTTTGAGTTATAAGCCAAAAACTGCATTTGACCCCTATGTTCTATTTTTAGCCATGGCGGCCATCTTGGTTGGTTTGGAGGGTCACTGGACACAATTTTTAAACTAAATACCCCAATGATGATTGTGGCCAAGTTTGGTTAAATTTGGCCCAGTAGTTTCAGAGAAGATTTTCGTAAAAGAATACTAAAATTTACGAAAAATGGTTAAAAATTGACTATAAGGGCAATAACTCTTAAAGGGGTTAACTGACCATTTCGGTCATGTTGACTTATTTGTAAATCTTACGCTGCTGAACATTATTGCTGTTTACAGTTTATCTCTATCTATAATAATATTCAAGAAAGTAACCAAAAACAGTAAAATTTCCTTAAAATTACCAATTAAGGGGCAGCAACCCAACAACGTGTTGTCCAATGCATCTGAAAATTTCAGGGCAAATAGATCTTGACCTAATAAACAATTTTAACCATGCCAGATTTGCTCTAAATGCTTTGGTTTTTGAGTTATAAGCCAAAAACTGCATTTGACCCCTATGTTCTATTTTTAGCCATGGCAGCCATCTTGGTTGGTTTGGCAGGTCACCGGACACAATTTATAAACTAGATACCCCAATGATGATTGTGGCCAAGTTTGGTTAAATTTGGCCCAGTAGTTTCAGAGAAGAAGATTTTTGTAAAAGTTAACGACGACGGACGACGACGACGGACGCCAAGTGTTGAGAAAAGCTCACTTGGCCCTTTGGGCCAGGTGAGCTAAAAAAAGGAAATGACAACATACTATATATTGGCAAAGATCAACTACACTAAAGCTAACATGACTATGTTAATTTGACAATTCTGTTTAAGCGCTAAAAAAGAATTGATGTAGTCACTTCAAATCAATTATTTCTATCAAAGTTGTAAACAAAATTCTGTAGGTAACCTTCGACTCAATTTAACCACACATTTCATTTAACATATGTCCATTGTCACCAATAGCTATAAAATGAAATTGTAATTGATTTTTTATCAAAGTCCATAAAGCGTGACAAGTTCACTGTGAAATCACAGTATTTATATCTGAATAAGGAAAAATCTGAAGTATAAACCCGAAAATTGACGAAATACAAGAACAAGACAACTAAATTTCTTTCCTAAAAGTCTTTCACCAATAATGAATATTAATCCCCATAATTTTTATTTTTTTTGCAAAATGCAAAAATGGCAACAACCAGCGAAAACCCAAACAAAGAGTTTAACTTGATACTGGAATTGCAGAAAAATCATAAAAGATAATTATTTAGCCTGCTTTTTCTTAACCAAATTACAGAAAGTTTAGAAATTATTGCATTCCTTTATTATTGCAGATGAACCTGTAAGCCTAAACATAGCAGCACAAAACAAACATCAAATTATTTCCATGGGTTCAGTTGGAACATATGTGTGGGCAAAAGTAGCCTTACACAACTTACAAAATCAGCCATATTGAATCTTTGAAACTTTATTCTCATTAAGTTGATAAAATGACATGTAGCTTCAGACAAATCAATCAACATTTATCACATAAGAGGTTTAGAAAGAGAACTTAATATACTAAATCAATAGAATAGACCTATCTTTACAATACTGTAAAGACAAATCAAATTGTACCTTCATAAACATATAATTATTACTTTAACAAAAGGCATAACTTAAAAAAACACATTCAATTTATTAACATTACATGTATATATTTCATTTGATAAAATACAACTTTTTAAAATTCCCACAGAAAATAAAAAGAATTGATTTTTACAAATAAATTATCAAGATAAATTCATTTTATACTGTTCTAAATTGTTTGAAATATTCTGTTGTTCAATGTGTTGTAAAAAAAAAACCTGAATTGTTGACTGATGATTTCAAAATGATATCAGATACAAATACAATGAATCATTCCTCCATTCATGACATTCCTTCATAGTTCAAGGTCACTGGTACATACAAATGTTTGTTTGATTATTGACATCCCTGTCTTTGCAGTACATGCTGGTTTGTACAAACAAAATAACAGATACGACAAAATAAGTAATGACGGACAATATGAGATGTTGTTTAGAAAGTCCCCATATGTTATCTTGCTGAGTCTTGTTCTGTAGAGGTATACCGCTGACGTTTTCTTTGATTCTGTCCCTGAAAAAAATAGAAAAACAGTTCTATTAAATGTGGCTTATGATATTTTACATGTGCCATACTAAAATAATTGTCTAATCCTAGATCAATGAGGGGCAGCAGAAAAATAGTAGTTGTTAATTCTGCATTGTCAATCAACATTATTCTTTAACACTGACAGCATGAATAGCAGGCTTGCAAGACAAAGAGTTCATGGGCACATTAATTTTTTTCTAAATTTAAGGTGGTATCTAACACTACAGGGAGATAACTCTGTAAAATCAGCTAAATGTTTTAAGCTTCTCAATGATCTGTATGTCAAACTGCTATATATATCCAATGAAATTTTTCAGTGAAAGTGATTTGTTCAAGTTTGTTGAAATTTTTATATTTTTTACAAAGGGTCAAGGTAAATATTTTGTCAAAATTTTATGAAAATTAAACAAGCCAAATTAGTTTTAGTCAAGGTGTTGGGTACCACCTTAATATTATTAATAAATTTTTATAAACTTGACAGTTTGAAAAATAACTTAAAAAATGACCAAAACATGTGAAAAATTCCTGATCTTTGATGATATCTACAGAACTTTCAACATACCTGGTAAAATCCTGTGTGATAGCCACTCATATACCAAGACATCAGCATACTACATAAGGCTTCATTATCACAGTTCATTAACTCAACATACCTGGTAAAATCCTGTGTGATAGCCACTCATATACCAAGACATCAGCATACTACATAAGGCTTCATTATCACTGTTCATTAACTCAACATACCTGGTAAAATCCTGTGTGATAGCCATTCATATACCAAGACATCAGCATACTACATAAGGCTTCATTATCACTATTCATTAACTCAACATACCTGGTAAAATCCTATGTGATAGCCACTCATATACCAAGACATCAGCATACTACATAAGGCTTCATTATCACTGTTCATTAACTCAACATACCTGGTAAAATCCTGTGTGATAGCCACTCATATACCAAGACATCAGCATACTACATAAGGCTTCATTATCACCGTTCATTAACTCATCATTGATTGGTGGTGGTGGTGGAGGCACAAATGGGAGGCCCTGAAAAATAAGTAATAAAACAATTATATACAGATGTAGCTTCAATCTTTTACAATAACTATGATACAGTTTTAGGAACCATGCTTACCCGTGTGACATTATAAGTTCTAATAGTGTGTGGTTGCACCATTGTTCCTGTACTCCTTGATAAGGGGAGGGTTGTGTGCTCACAACTATGCTAAAACCCACCAAGCCAGGAGCCTGTTATTCAGTAATTGTCATTGGTTTTTCCTTGATTGTTTTGCCTCTTATAGCTGACTAAATATGGTATGGGTTTTGCACATTATTGGAGGCATAACAGTAACTTCGTGTTGCCTCAAAGTCTGTACCAAGTCAGGAAATTGAGAGTTGTTTTTTTCACTTGTAAGTTGATAACATTTGATTTCCTCAGTTTTTGTATACGGACTTCAAGTTTTTATGTATTACAATTTATATGTAAACGCAAATATCAAATGCCTTTCATACTTGTGAATAATTTTCATTCAGTCCTTTTAATTGTAACAACTGTTTTATCAAATCATTGCTTTGTTTTATTATGAAAGAGATTTTGTACACTTTCAAAGGTGTTATTCAATTAATAGTATAAAAGGGAGATAATTACAAAATCAACGATGTAAAATATGACAAACGACAAAGGTTATCTCCCACTATATAGCATGTATTTCATTCATTTAGAAAAAAACTCTTAGATTTTCTTTTACAATAACTGATTAAATAATATTTTTTTCAGGGGCCCAGTTGAAATCTTCGGGCCCAACCAATTTTTAAATTAACAAGATAAAACTTAAATATACTTTTCATATACCAATTAAGCCTTTTTATGTAATGCTATATGTAATGTTTGAGTCTGGAAAAGATAATGTATGATTACTTCATAATATTTGAATTATTGCCACCAGAAATATATCATAAGATTTGAGTCAATGACTGTACTGATTTTTGAAGATTTCCCGCCAAAATTGTCTCCCTTCAATTAGAACTTCCTGTTGACAATAGGGCTGTTTCCATAAAGAATTAGATGATATTTCAAATCCAAGCCATCCTCTAATAAGTGTTGATCAAAAATATTATTCAATTACTTTTCATTGAAGATTGGTTCCCATACTAGATATTATGATATTTATTTATGAGATTTTACCTCTCGTTTTTTTATTGAAGAACAAGTTTTGTTTGCAAGTTTTTGTCATAAATGCACTTGTAATAACTCCCCAAACAACTGGGATTTATTTTTGAAGCAATTCAGATTCAAAAGCGTAATGAAAACACTTTAAAATGATAAATTAATCGTAGAAACTTTCAAAAAGAACGTTTAGAGAAGGTGATTACATGTGTCAAATCCTGATTTCGCATCAAAAACTTAGTTGTACGACTGGATTTTGGTTTTTAAATTAATGACCTAACTGGTTACCGGAAATCTGCCTTTCTATTTTCCCTCTTTCATTAGACTATCAGATTTCCATTTGGGAACAGTTTTTATACGCCCGTTTTTTAGCGGGGGAAAGGATAGACATGGGATTAAATGCAAAATATTATTTGTCGCCAGCTGGGCGATCAGGATGATAAATATATTCGCCCAGCTGAAAATCTGGTCGCATTGGGCAACTGGCCGACCGTTAAGTTCAGTCCCTGCACAGTATTTTCTGGAACAGCCCAAAGCAGCTATATCAACTATACTATTGTGATAAGGCTGTTAGTTTTCACTTTTGAATTGTTTTAAATTGTCATATCGGGGCCTTTTATAGCTGACTATGCGGTATGAGATTTGATCATTGTTGAAGGCTGTACAGTGACATATAGTTGTTAATGTCTGTATCATTTTGGTCTCTTGTGGACAGTTGTCTCATTGGCAATCATACCATACTTCTTTTTTTTTTATAGCTACTGAATCATTATCTGCTTACCCCTGATGGTGGTCCCATAAATCCTTGGGGGAAAGATGGAAATGAAGGAAACTGTGGCTGTGAAAAAACAAACATTCATTTATTGTAATTTCTATAAAAAAATATTGACATGAATAATATATAGGGTTTTTGCATAAATGTTTGGTAAATATATGTCTTAAAGGCATTGTCAACTTAAGTGACCTGTGGTTTTTAATATTTTACTTCCTCAAGTGAAGAAGGTCATGGGTTTAAATAGATAGATCACCTGATCAAACTAAAATTTAAATAAAAATAATAATTTCTGCTTCAGACCGCATTTTGAGGTATTCCAGAGTAAACTGATTTAATCTGAAATCACAATAAAGTGTCTGTGTCCTGACATTTGAGTTTTTAGTTAAAAATAAACATTGTGTGTATCAGTCTTGTACAAATCTTAGTGTGCTAAATATTGACTAAATCAATGCTACTTGAGGTTAATGTTGATGTCATTGCCATTATCATCATCTTCTTGAATTGCACATGACATGATTTTCATTAACATTTGTGTTTTTCTATTGATTAAAACATGCACATTATTTACCATTGAAACACCAGGAAATGGAGGCATAAATGGCATTCCTGGCATAAATGGAGGATTAGTACTACTACTGGCTGAATGTTTCTTCTTTCTATCAGGTGCTGGACTCTGCCTTGCACTCCAATCCATACTATCTGACTGTACAAATATAAATCATGCATTTATAAAATAAATTTAAGTAGACAGTTTAAACATATATTTAAATACTTATCAATAGTGAGTTATCAACAGTATATGTATATTTAAATTTGAGATAACAGTTTATGATAATTTTTAATTTAAGTAGACAAAGTTTTAACCTTTATCTGAATGGTAGCTTTTTAAACTTGTTATATCATATTACAATATAAGGCTTTTTTATACGAATTTAATTTAAAAGTAGATATTTGTATTTACTTCTGACTTCTGTCTTTGTTTCTGTTTTCTGGTTGGCTGGAGTAGTTCTGTAAATTCTTTCTCTTCCTCATTACCATATCCTCTGTATCGTATGATACATGTCTCTGCTTCCTCGTCTATGTCTATAATCTCAGCATCATATGTCAGGTCATCTTCTGTAAACACAGCTCTACACTGATCACCTACTTTCCAAGGACACTAAAAATAAGGTAACATATTCAGGTATCAAACAATTACTGTATTTATGTAAGTTTAGAAATTATTGCGTGCTTTAGTATTGCGATAACTAAAGAATAGACAAAAATGCAAGATTAAGTAATGCTATTTCAAGAAAATCTGTATACAGTTGTGAGGGCCCTCATGGGGTTTTTGATTATGTGATTACTTGGCCGTTTTTTTAATGATTATTTGATTATTAAGCCAAATATTTCATGATTATTTGATTACCTAGGACTGTATTTTTAGTTTATGATTATTTGATTACTAAAGATAAGCAAATATTTAATGATTATGTGATTATATTGGCCAAAAAATGGTGATTATGTGATTACTAGGACCCCCCATGAGGGGCCTCAGTTGTATATCAGTATGTATCAAATATCAGAATGCGAGTTCATTTTATCCCTATACTCACTAATAATTGCATTATTCACAATAACAAAAAACTCACAATAATTTCTACACTTACAGTAATCTATATATTCTGTAACTCTAATTTTGGCCAGTAATTTATTTTCACAACTTCTGCAAATTGGAAAATAATGTGAATATTTATCAGCACAATTACCTAAAACTTGGACCTTCCCTCATCTGAAAACTTTTAAGTTAGTTTGAAAATCACAAAATTATATTGCAGCAAACTAAGATAGACATGATAGAAAGGGCTAAATGTGATATAAAGTACCCGTAAAAATAAGTACTTTTTTTTACTGTATATATAAGACACCTTTTTTTTCTGATTTTTTTTCTCTGAAAATGTATAACTTGAAATCAAATATAATGTACAGTAAAGATATCTTATATAATAAAGGGATGCACATTTTTCTGGATTGGCATACCATCAAAAAATAAATACTCTGGGCTATTTCAGAAAAAAAAACCAAAATGGGGTGTAGGTTTGAAAGGCACTTTATTGTTTACTTGGTGACCTCTTACAAGCCATACAAAGATAATTAAAGGGCCTTCCAACCCCCACCCATATATCTGATAGTTTAGTTTATTTCAAACCAAAAGCAATACAGCTTATAGGTATATCATAAATGTGTACATGTATAACATAACAGAACATTTTAAATACAATAGGAGGCAAGACTACATAGTATAAATCATTCAGAAGATTGTCATGAAAATTTTATATCTGTGGCGTATTTCAGATATTTTCCTAAATTAGATAATTCCGAAACATTCTTTGTTGACAATAATTGAACTAATTTAAAAACAGATGCATTTGTATAATAATACCTTTTTATATACATTTTTCTAATATTGTCATATTTTGGACATTTTAAAATAAAATGAAACTCATCCTCGATGTCACCCTGGTTACATAAGATACATAATCTTTAATTTTTTGCTTTTTTAATGAATCTACCATATTCAATATTCAATTTGTGTGAACACAGTCTATACTTTGTTAAAAATCTAATACATTGTGGACTTAAATTTTTTGTCAAATAAAACTGCAATTGAACATTATCCACAAGGTGTTTATAGATAGTACATTTTGATGATGAATCGAAAAACATATTTCTTTCTTGAAGAAAATGGTCAATAAGCCTTTGTTTGAATAAAATAATAAATGCTTCTTCGCATACAACATTCTGTGCATACCACACATGTCCAAAACCTAGGCTAAGTAACATACATTTAACATTATTAACCCATGATGACTTATTTCCTGATTCACACTCATCATACATATCATTATATATAGCATTAAGAATACAATTTCTCGTCCGTAATAGACGAATCCAATATTTTAATATTTTTACTTTCCGAGATATCAATAAAGGAAATCTTCCCAACTCAGAATAAACCATTGCAGTAGCAGTGGATTTTTTAACAGTCAAAATATTTTTACAAAATTCTATATGAAGTTTTTCTATATCAGATGCATTATGAAAACCCCATATTTCACTTCCATATAATAAAACAGGTGATACATAGACATCAAATAAATACAATTTTGTTTGTACATTTAAACACATATGTTTTATTTTACCATACAACATTGATAAACATTTTCTGCCTTTGGCAGCAATATTTAACTGAGTTTGATTAAACTTTGCATTGTAATATAACATAACACCCAGATACAAATAATGATCAGCAACTTCAATAATTTCGCCATTATAAAACCATTTTTCATCGCTTCGTAATTTACCACCGTTTCTGAAAACAACCACCTTAGTTTTGCTTGTGTTTACAATAAGTTTCCACTTTTTACAATAATTATGTAGTGAATTCAACATATTTTGCAACCCATCAATAGTTTCGGAAAATATAACAGTGTCATCTGCATACATCAATAAAAACAACGAAAGTTCTTTTATGTCTACTGGTAGACATAAGCTATTAATAAACTCATTTTCAAAATCATTTAAAAACATTGAAAATAGTATAGGTGATAATGGTTCCCCTTGCAATACTCCTTTTTCTACAGAAAATATGTCAGAAAATTCACCTTTAAATTTTACACAGCTCATAGAATTATCATATAAAGACTTAATAATTGAAAAAAGTTTACCACTAATACCACATTTTGCAAGCTTATAATATAAAAAAGCACTTTTATAATCTATAAAACAACGATAAAGTTTTTTCTTCAATCCCAAATATTTAGTAATAATTGATTGTAAGGCAAAAATAGCATCAGTTGTGCCATGACCGGGTCGAAACCCAAACTGAGCATCAGTTAAAATGTCATTTTCGTTAGCCCACAATGTAAGCCTTTCATTAATAATAGTAGTAAAAAGTTTGCAGAAACAACTGCTCAGTGTTATACCTCTATAATTATCAGTAACATTTACATTATTTTTTTTATGCACAGGAATAAGTATTCCTTTACACCACTGTTTCGGCATATATCCAGTTTCAAAAATTACATTAAACAATTGCACAATAAAAGGTACGAGAATGTCTTTAAAATGTATAAAATACTCATTTAACAAATTGTCAGCACCTGGCGATTTGTTACATTTTAACTTCAACAAAATTTTACATACTTCTTCTTGAGTAATAGACGCATCAAAGTTCGTTATACACACATTTTTGGTTATCAGCTTCAACATCATCGGTTATATTAGAAGTGGTTTCAGCAGTTAGGTTTTTGAAATGATTATAAAAATCTGACGACTTTAAATTACAATTAGTGTTCTTCTTTCCTTTTTTAAATACATCAAAAAACTGTTTCGGATTATGTTTTCGCCAATAGTCAATTTGGTTTCCTTCATATCTCAAGTAGTTTCGTTTAACGCGATTTTCATACGATTTGTAGTTCTTTTTTGACTCAATTAGAATTTGGCGATTCAAATTATTTCTGTTCCTATTGAAACGCCTAATATTACAATGATATATATAATACAGTTCTTTGCATCTATCGTCGAACCATGGTTTATTTGGCAGTGAGTTTTTATTGCTTTTAATGTTCGTAGCATTCCTTTTAATACAATAACGTTTTTCACAAAATGGTTTGAAGACAGTATTCAATGTTTCAGTATGTTTTATAACAGTATTCTCAATACTTTGTTCTGTACACACCATTTGCTCAACGTTACTGCTCATTGTGTCCATATGACTAATCAAACTAGTTTTCATTTCCGTAATTTTGTCCGGATCCCATCTGTATGTGCTGTGAAAAATATTATCATCACTTAAATTGAATGTTTTTATACCAGTATCGGCTATTTCAAGCGTTAAAATAGCGATAGAATGTTATCTTTTGAAAGTCTAAATGATGGTCCAATATACAGATAGATAAAAAAAAATCTTTTTTTGTATTTAGAAATTTCAAGGGCCCAAAAAAAGACCTTGTCAAGTCTTCTGCTTTATTCATCAACTACAACCATAAAGTATGCCAATTTTCAAAATACCTTTTTCTTGTTTTTATGTTTCTTTTTCCTCTTCCTTTTCCTTTTCTTATTTATATCTTGTTTGTTTGATGTCTGTGATTCGTTATCATTAATAACAGAACCATTTACTTTGGCCTGTAAAGAAAACATTTTAATAAATGGAATACATTAAATAACAGATCAACAAAAAATTATATCCCTATTTCTATAATGAAATTTAAGTAATCCTTCAACCACTAAAGTTCAACAGTACAAATGGCCTCTAAAATCACTTATAAAAACAAACGTTCAATCAAGGTTTACTTTCATCATTATTATAGTGTTTAACTATGAAATTAGAAATATAGAGTGTGTCACATTGTGTTATTATGCTATGGTAAATTTTTGTAATCTTGTCTTTCTTGTTCAGTCAGGGTATTTACTTAAACAAGTGATTTTCTAAATCACTGATTCAAGTAACATTATTTCCATAAAGGTTGGAAGTTAGAGTTGTCTTTCTTTAATAATCACCTATTTAAGTAGTACAAATTAATCACTAGACGAAGTGATTTAATATTAGTGTAGCTTTAAATATAGAATACTAATGATCCAGGGACTAATTATGTTTCTAAACTTATCAGAACCAACATCTGTGTTGTCTGGGATGACCAGGTCATTTCAGACAACATCTGTGTTGTCTGGGATGACCAGGTCATTTCAGGTGATGACCTTGTACTGAATCTAGGATAATGACATAAAAATCACTTGTATAAATATCAGACCTCAATTTCCTTCCCAAAAATTACTTTTTTAAGTATCATTCTTTTAATAACCCCCACTAATTTCAACACCCCCAAACAGTGAAATTTTTATCGCGAACAGTAGAATTTTATTACATAATCTGAAAGATGAAACCTTGAACTTCACAGGAAAAATACTCCCACTGCTGTGAAAAATCTTTTAAGAAAGTATCAGTTCATTATGTAAAGCCATTATTATAGCATTTTTTCAACTAAAATAGAATTTTCAGGTAAATGATAACATCAAAGGCATAAACCTTGCTACTTAAAAGAAGCAAAAGGTTCATATTTTTAAATTTTACTAACTAAAAGATGTTATTTAAATCTATGTGTTTAAAATTTTGAAAAAACTATAAAATTCCAATTTGTGACAAAACCTCAAATTTGCTACTTAAATAAGTGATTTAAAAATCACATATTTCAGTAAGTTCCCTGACTGTTGTTTGATTGTGTGCTTTTTGTCGTTTTTTGGTCTCTTGTGGAGAGTTATCTCATTGGCAATCATACCACATCTTCTTTTTAGATATTTGTCTGTATGCCTTTTTGTTTTTCTTTGTTTGCTTTAACAGTGATTAAGATTATAACAGAATGTTGACAGCTACACCCTTATTACTTTTTTACCTATTATGTCTGATAGTTTTGTTCACATATTGTTGTCAATATAATGAAATTTTATGTGACTGTCATACAAGTGAGAGGTTTAGCTACATGTACATAGAAAAATGCCTGTACCAAGTCAGGAATATGACAGTTGTCATCCATTCCTTTGATGTGTTTTTGATTTTTGCCAATCGATTAGACTTTCTGATTTTATTTTCCTCTGAGTTCAGTATGTTTGTTAATTTACTTTAAATTTTCACATTAAAACTTTATCGTGTTTTGCAGCACGGGGAATGAAATGTGAAAGTAACTGAAAATTAAAGCCAGCAAAGTGATGGCTATTTATAACTGATTCATTTTCAGTGTCTGTCATTACATGTGTATACTGTGGTTTCATTATCTTTCATACAAGATTGAAAAATATGGTGGTTTAGAGTCTTGTTTTAACCTTTGATAAGTAATAGTATGAAAATTATCAAAACAAAACTTGTTTGAAACATAAATAGCTT
Organism: Mytilus edulis; assembly: GCF_963676685.1. NCBI lineage: Eukaryota > Metazoa > Mollusca > Bivalvia > Mytilida > Mytilidae > Mytilus > Mytilus edulis. The sequence continues at coordinate 6,319,001 of NC_092347.1, forward strand.
AATTGTTACAAAAAAATGTAGGCCATATATATTTATAATCTAAAATGAATTCTCTATAAGAAAAAAATTGTAAAAAGGCTTACTTTCACTAGGTTCACAGCATTGTCATAAGCTTTTATTAATGCTGTATCATCCCACAGATCACTGTCACTCTCTGCAGCCTGAAACACAAAAGTAGGAATCATATTATTAATGTAATATCAAGTATAAATATATAGTACAAATACATTAACCTTATTACCAAAATCATCTAAAATCTATTCTTACACTAACGAAGGAAAACCTAAAAAAAAAATTAATAACATATTGGGAGTTCAGTGGTGTTCTGTTCCAAAGTTGACACATTAATAGCCTTTCAAGACATTATAATTATTTAGACTAAGAATGGATGTGAAATTGCTTTGAAAATTACGGGAAAACATGATCATGGTTTTCTGTAACTGAAGAAGAAATTCCTTAATTGACTAATTAAATGCCAAAATAACTTTACTAGATAAAAAAGATGCCCATTTCATTAAATGCTTATACACCTTATGGCTTTTGTCCGCCATTACCAGACATAACAAAAGTTCCCGTAAATTTTGACGTCATATGATAATAGACAATATGTAATAATACCATGAATACTTTAATAAACATTCTAATATGACGTGCTTCTTTCGCTTTGTAAACAACACTGTGTGAAAATTCTCGATATATCTATACTTAGCGCAGAATCAGAATGAATGTTATTGTTAAAATATACCTCCCACGTAAATCTACATGCATTTGAATCTATTTGCAAACGCTTTGCCGATTTTATTGTATTAGAAATTGTAATAAAACACAAGACAAAAGAACTTTTATTCTTATTCGGATGCATAATAAAAAGAATTAATATACTGCAACTAGTTGTGTTTATTTCAGTTACATTTTGTGCAATGTCAATTTCATCATGAAACACTCTCACCACAATCAGGGGTTCCTTAAGGGATGAAAATAAGCTCATATTTATGTTACGGTTTTTTAGTCTGTCAAAAATATAAACTTTTTGGTAACCATTGAAGTTCGTATAATATTGTATTAAAATGGAATTCTGAGGTAGGTTTTGTTTTATTTTCTATTCTATTAAATTATTCGCATATTAATTGATTTCAGCGAGTCAACTAAGCTCCTTCGTTTCGAAATTTACACATGGCCTGGGCTGTGATATTCGCTAATTTTATCCCTCGCTAACGCTCAGGATAAAATTCTAATATCGCGGACCAGGCCATGTGTAAATTTCCAACAAATCTATGGCTTTCATGAATTATTTCTTAAATATCTGATGCCACAATGAAAAAGTGATTGTTGTATGGCGTCAAAAGTTCAAGCAGGACATATTTCCCAATAGCGACAGATGTATTGTCACTGATAAGGGGCAAAATTATTTGACTTTTTCCAATACACCTTATCACTAATCCCGGATGACCTGGCCGCTTAAACTTTTGAGGCATACATTACAACAATCACCTTTCCATTTTGGCCTCAGATATTCAGTTTTATGACGTCAAAATTTTACTGGAACCTGTGTGATATCCAGTAATGGCGGACAAATAGCGATAAGGTGCATAGGTGCTGAAGTGACCAATTGCCAATTTGACTTGTTCCCTGGACCTCAGCAAGTAGCACCTGCCACAAAAAGCGCTTTGATGTAAACTATTAATTTCATTGGAGATAACCATCTGGGAACTATCCACAAAGTGGCATTGCATATAATTTATTTGTTGACTTTTTGAGGCAAGGCCCAGGGGAACGTACTTACAACGTCTCTCCCGTAATGTTTTAAGGGTCATCTAGTTAGTTTTACAGAAAAATGTACACCATTTTGAAGAAACTTATTGGTTTTCCTAATTTATAAGATTCATTCTTTTTTAATTTAATCAAAATGTCACCTGGCCTCGTTGAAAAAGTACAGTTCCAGCTACTGAGGCCATTTTTGGCAGAGAACCTATCGTCAGATGAAACGACAAATTTAATTGGTTAAACTTAATATTTCAACCAATGAGAAACTGTGTTACATAAACGTAGCACGTGTTTTGCTCTTTTGCTGGAAAGTAGAAAAAGTGTACATTTCCGGTTAAAGATCTAAAACACCTTACACCAAAAAAATTGTTATTGTAAGTAATAACTGCTAAAATCTACTGTGTAACAACGTTCAGAATTGTAACCCAGGTTAAAAGTTGCGTAAATTAACACCAGTCTGATTGCTCACTTTATTTTACAGTGTATATATACATTAGTCATTATTACCAAAATGAATATAATTTGCCGACGACTAAAAAAAAATTATATTCTAAAGGTCCATCAACTATCTATCTATCTTCCCGTGAAGGAGTGGACTCATTTTTGAGTGTATATACTCCAGGGTGAGTGAACAGCAAAAAGTATTTACAGTTAAAATGAGATCTGTATGTACAGTTTAAATCAGTGCTGTAGTTTGCTTCTCTCTACGAGAGAAGCTCTACTGTGATAGTCGAGTTGACATATTTATAGACCCTCATTGATAGGATTTCAACCTCCTGTGTTTAGATGTGGAGTAGTGTCAACACGCTGACGTCTTGGATAGCATGTCGAAAATGTTTTACAGACGGGGAAGCTTGGATGTCTGGAGGTATGTTGCATACCTGTCAACCTGTGACGATGAAAATGCAGGTCATGACCTGCATTGAAGAATCAAATCTCAGGTCATAATGCGTACAAACTTTTTCAAGCTGAATTTCAGGATTTATGGTACATTTTCTTATAATGTATATCCCAAAACATCAATGCATGTTCACTTGGTTAAGTCATTTTAAATCTTATTTATTATTATTTCATTACACTTTTAAAGATTTTTATTAACTTGTGGATCACAGTCTTATGTCCTTTACTTTTTGTCATCATCTAAATTTTATTTTTAAATACTACTAGCCTTTATCATACCATGTAGAGGTATTACATGTATGAACATTCATCTCTCAAATGACAGGGAAATTAGACTATGATAAAATATAGTAACACAGTTAAAGGAAGTATAAATGTAAAAAATAATTTTCAACTTTTTTTAAAAAATTGTATAAAGGTATAAAAATAATGAAAAGTTATTTTTCAATATGTATTTGAATTTTATATTATTATGATTTAATCTTTTTCACCCATAAAATGTAAATATAAGGAATAGTTTTGAATGGTGACAAATAAGGGGAAGTAACTCTTAGTTGAAATATCTTTGTAAAACAACAGGGCAATTTATTTACGACCTATTAAAGCTAAGGTAATTGGTGTTAATCAACAGTGTGTTTGACACCAAAGCTGTCAAGTGAAGCCATGCACTTAATGGGTCACTTAATTTGACAGTTTACATAGCTAGATGAACTGCATGTTTATGGAAGAATTACGAATTTGCCGGTATTTCAAAGGAATATTACTTATGAAAATCAATCTCAAGGCTAAGAAATACGGGTGAAATCGGGTCATTTTCGGAATTTCAGGGTTATTTCAATGACCCGGCGGGTGATCCCTCAGAATTGTGAAAATCTCGGGTCACACCCGCAGAATCCGGGTCAGTTGACAGGTATGATGTTGTTCCAGGATATGATGGTGGAAGGAATGAATGAGTATTTGAAGCAATCCAGTTTGGCCCTGATCTGTCTGATGTTATTAGACTTGGAACCACAGGTTCTGGTGTTATGGTGAATGAGCAGGTGGTGAACAGGTACTTCTACGACATGATTTATAATTTTGTAGAACATGATAACTCTGTTCCTGACTCTTCTGTGTTCCAGTGGTTCTCAACCTAGTTGCTGAGTAATTTTGGTTACGCAACCAGGTTCACTTGAGAAGTAGTCCCCCATTGCAAATCTGGCAGCTTGGCGTTGTACATTTTCGAGTTGTTAGATTTGCTGTTGACGGTAGGGATCCCATACAGCACTGGCATATTTGAGGACAGGCCTCACTAAAGTTGTGTAGGCTTGGCTTTTAACTTCCTGAGGAAAACTCCTGGGGTTCCTACATAGGAATCCAACAGATCTGGTGGCTTTTGCTGTGGTCTGGTTTACATGCTCGTTAATGTACATGATGTATAACCGAAGGTATTTCCCACCTAGGACACTTTCACGGGTGTGGCCATGCAGATGGTAATCGCATATGATGGGTTGGCGTTTCTTACTAATGTGGATAGTGGTACATTTCTGTGGATGGGATGACATTTGCCAGTCATTTTCCCATTTTCTAGCTTATCTAGGTCGTCTTGCAGCTTGGTGGAATTGCTGGTGGATCTAATAGGACGATACAACAGGAAGTCATCAGCAAAAAGTTTCACACTAGAATTAACAGATTCTGGGAGGTCGTTTATGAAGACGAGAAAGAGCAGGGGTCCCATTACTGTATCCTGTGATTAGCCAGAAACTACCTTTGCTTCATCTGACATTGTTCCCTCCACTAGGACATGTTGTTTCCTACTGTTCAGGAAGCTCTCCACCCATTTGAGAGTAGAGTCACTAACTCCGTAGAATTTGAGCTTATGGAGAAGTCACTTGTGTGGCACCTTATCAAAGGCTTTTGCAAACAGGCAAAGTCTAATAATATTGCGTCAATTTGTTGGCCATTTGATAGTTCATTTGCCAGTTCATGAATTGTGGCAATCAGCTGTGTCTTGCAAGAGCGTTGAGCTAATGAACAGTAGTACTTTATTTTCATATGCGGCTTAACCTGTGTTTACTTATTTGGTATTTCAAGCAAAGATGTGGTGGGATTTGCTGAGAACTGAGGCTAATATATCACCCACTGGTGCACATAGTGCCAATGCAGGACATCTTGCCCTAAAGATCAGTCTGTTTGAGTCCAACACACCTTATTACTGTTTGTCTGCCATTGATGGACATCACAAAGGTCCTTGTAAAATTTTACGCCACAATGTATAAGTGATTGTTTCAAAAGTTCAAGCAGCGCCTATTCTTGGATAAACCAGCACATATATCAAAAGAGTGATAAGGGTGTTATTACAGCTTATCTTTATCACTTCAAACCCTTTTGCTCAGAGATACATGTACATCATGCTTAATCTCAATGTATTTTAATTTAATGAAAGATATAAGGATCTGGATAATTTCTTTTATTTTTTTTTCAGCACTTGACTACCTTCAATCACCATGGCAAATAAACCAAAACTAACCCCAAACACACTGGGTTACACTAACACAACTTATAGAGAAAAAATGACACAGATGAGTGAACAGGAAAAGATAATTGAAGAAAAGAAGAGAAAAATTCTTGAAAAAATGAAGGCAGATGAAATAGCTGCAGTGACAAAAAATTCAGCAGCAACACCTACTTCTACACCACCAGTGTAAGTTATATGTTAGCCCTACTTCTACACCACCAGTGTAAGTTATATGTTAGCCCTACATCTACACCTCCCGTGTAAGTTATATGTTAGCCCTACTTCTACACCACCAGTGTAAGTTATATGTTAGCCCTACTTCTACACCTTCCGTGTAAGTTATATGTTAGCCCTACTTCTACACCTCCTGTGTAAGTTATATGTTAGCCCTACTTCTACACCACCAGTGTAAGTTATATGTTAGCCCTACTTCTACACCGCCAGTGTAAGTTATATGTTAGCCCTACTTCTACACCACCAGTGTAAGTTATATGTTAGCCCTACTTCTACACCACCAGTGTAAGTTATATGTTAGTCCTACTTCTACACTGCCAGTGTAAGTTATATGTTAGCCCTACTTCTACACCCCATATGTTAGCCCTACTTCTACACCACCAGTGTAAGTTAAATGTTAGCCCTACTTCTACACCACCAGTGTAAGTTATATGTTAGCCCTACTTATACACCGCCAGTGTAAGTTATATGTTAGCCCTACTTCTACACCGCCAGTGTAAGTTATATGTTAGTCCTACTTCTACACCGCCAGTGTAAGTTATATGTTAGCCCTACTTCTACACCGCCAGTGTAAGTTATATGTTAGCCCTACTTCTACACCGCCAGTGTAAGTTAAATGTTAGCCCTACTTCTACACCTCCTGTGTAAGTTATATGTTAGCCCTACTTCTACACCTCCCGTGTAAGTTATATGTTAGCCCTACTTCTACACCACCAGTGTAAGTTATATGTTAGCCCTACTTCTACACCGCCAGTGTAAGTTATATTATATGTTAGCCCTACTTCTACACCTCCCGTGTAAGTTATATTATATGTTAGCCCTACTTCTACACCTCCCGTGTAAGTTATATGTTAATACATCCTTTAACACCTCCTGTGTAAGTTAGATGAAATAGCTGCAGTGACAAAAAATTCAGCAGCAACACCTACTTCTACACCGCCAGTGTAAGTTATATGTTAGCCCTACTTCTACACCACCAGTGTAAGTTATATGTTAGCCCTACTTCTACACCGCCAGTGTAAGTTATATGTTAGCCCTACTTCTACACCGCCAGTGTAAGTTATATGTTAGTCCTACTTCTACACCGCCAGTGTAAGTTATATGTTAGCCCTACTTCTACACCACCAGTGTAAGTTATATGTTAGCCCTACTTCTACACCGCCAGTGTAAGTTAAATGTTAGCCCTACTTCTACACCGCCAGTGTAAGTTATATGTTAGTCCTACTTCTACACCGCCAGTGTAAGTTATATGTTAGCCCTACTTCTACACCACCAGTGTAAGTTATATGTTAGCCCTACTTCTACACCGCCAGTGTAAGTTAAATGTTAGCCCTACTTCTACACCACCAGTGTAAGTTATATGTTAGCCCTACTTCTACACCGCCAGTGTAAGTTATATGTTAGCCCTACTTCTACACCACCAGTGTAAGTTAAATGTTAGCCCTACTTCTACACCACCAGTGTAAGTTATATGTTAGCCCTACTTCTACACCGCCAGTGTAAGTTATATGTTAGCCCTACTTCTACACCACCAGTGTAAGTTATATGTTAGCCCTACTTCTACACCGCCAGTGTAAGTTATATGTTAGCCCTACTTCTACACCACCAGTGTAAGTTAAATGTTAGCCCTACTTCTACACCACCAGTGTAAGTTATATGTTAGCCCTACTTCTACACCGCCAGTGTAAGTTATATGTTAGCCCTACTTCTACACCACCAGTGTAAGTTATATGTTAGCCCTACTTCTACACCGCCAGTGTAAGTTAAATGTTAGCCCTACTTCTACACCTCCCGTGTAAGTTATATGTTAGCCCTACTTCTACACCACCAGTGTAAGTTATATGTTAGCCCTACTTCTACACCGCCAGTGTAAGTTATATGTTAGCCCTACTTCTACACCGCCAGTGTAAGTTATATGTTAGCCCTACTTCTACACCACCAGTGTAAGTTATATGTTAGCCCTACTTCTACACCTCCCGTGTAAGTTATATGTTAGCCCTACTTCTACACCGCCAGTGTAAGTTAAATGTTAGCCCTACTTCTACACCTCCTGTGTAAGTTATATGTTAGCCCTACTTCTACACCTCCCGTGTAAGTTAAATGTTAGCCCTACTTCTACACCACCAGTGTAAGTTATATGTTAGCCCTACTTCTACACCACCAGTGTAAGTTATATGTTAGCCCTTCTTCTACACCGCCAGTGTAAGTTAAATGTTAGCCCTACTTCTACACCTCCTGTGTAAGTTATATGTTAGCCCTACTTCTACACCACCAGTGTAAGTTATATGTTAGCCCTACTTCTACACCTCCCGTGTAAGTTATATGTTAGCCCTACTTCTACACCGCCAGTGTAAGTTATATGTTAGCCCTACTTCTACACCTCCTGTGTAAGTTATATGTTAGCCCTACTTCTACACCACCAGTGTAAGTTATATGTTAGCCCTACTTCTACACCGCCAGTGTAAGTTATATGTTAGCCCTACTTCTACACCACCAGTGTAAGTTATATGTTAGCCCTACTTCTACACCACCAGTGTAAGTTATATGTTAGTCCTACTTCTACACCGCCAGTGTAAGTTATATGTTAGCCCTACTTCTACACCTCCTGTGTAAGTTATATGTTAGCCCTACTTCTACACCTCCCGTGTAAGTTATATGTTAGCCCTACTTCTACACCACCAGTGTAAGTTATATGTTAGCCCTACTTCTACACCTCCCGTGTAAGTTATATGTTAGCCCTACTTCTACACCTCCTGTGTAAGTTATATGTTAGCCCTACTTCTACACCGCCAGTGTAAGTTATATGTTAGCCCTACTTCTACACCGCCAGTGTAAGTTATATGTTAGCCCTACTTCTACACCGCCAGTGTAAGTTATATGTTAGCCCTACTTCTACACCGCCAGTGTAAGTTATATGTTAGCCCTACTTCTACACCGCCAGTGTAAGTTATATGTTAGCCCTACTTCTACACCGCCAGTGTAAGTTATATGTTAGCCCTACTTCTACACCACCAGTGTAAGTTATATGTTAGCCCTACTTCTACACCTCCCGTGTAAGTTATATGTTAGCCCTACTTCTACACCGCCAGTGTAAGTTAAATGTTAGCCCTACTTCTACACCACCAGTGTAAGTTATATGTTAGCCCTACTTCTACACCTCCCGTGTAAGTTATATGTTAGCCCTACTTCTACACCGCCAGTGTAAGTTATATGTTAGCCCTACTTCTACACCACCAGTGTAAGTTATATGTTAGCCCTTCTTCTACACCGCCTGTGTAAGTTATATGTTAGCCCTACTTCTACAACGCCAGTGTAAGTTATATGTTAGCCCTACTTCTACACCACCTGTGTAAGTTATATGTTAGTCCTACTTCTACACCACCTGTGTAAGTTATATGTTAGCCCTACTTCTACACCACCTGTGTAAGTTATATGTTAGCCCTACTTCTACACCACCAGTGTAAGTTATATGTTAGCCCTACTTCTACACCTCCTGTGTAAGTTATATGTTAGTCCTACTTCTACACCGCCAGTGTAAGTTATATGTTAGCCCTACTTCTACACCACCTGTGTAAGTTATATGTTAGCCCTACTTCTACACCGCCAGTGTAAGTTATATGTTAGCCCTACTTCTACACCTCCCGTGTAAGTTATATGTTAGCCCTACTTCTACACCACCAGTGTAAGTTATATGTTAGCCCTTCTTCTACACCACTTGTGTAAGTTATATGTTAGCCCTACTTCTACACCTCCTGTGTAAGTTATATGTTAGCCCTACTTCTACACCGCCAGTGTAAGTTATATGTTAGTCCTACTTCTACACCTCCAGTGTAAGTTATATGTTAGCCCTACTTCTACACCACCAGTGTAAGTTATATGTTAGCCCTACTTCTACACCCCTACTTCTACACCACCAGTGTAAGTTATATGTTAGCCCTACTTCTACACCGCCAGTGTAAGTTATATGTTAGCCCTACTTCTACACCTCCTGTGTAAGTTATATGTTAGCCCTACTTCTACACCACCAGTGTAAGTTATATGTTAGCCCTACTTCTACACCCCTACTTCTACACCACCAGTGTAAGTTATATGTTAGCCCTACTTCTACACCGCCAGTGTAAGTTATATGTTAGCCCTTCTTCTACACCACCAGTGTAAGTTATATGTTAGCCCTACTTCTACACCGCCAGTGTAAGTTATATGTTAGCCCTACTTCTACACCACCAGTGTAAGTTATATGTTAGCCCTACTTCTACACCGCCAGTGTAAGTTATATGTTAGCCCTACTTCTACACCTCCCGTGTAAGTTATATGTTAGCCCTACTTCTACACCACCAGTGTAAGTTATATGTTAGTCCTACTTCTACACCGCCAGTGTAAGTTATATGTTAGTCCTACTTCTACACCACCTGTGTAAGTTATATGTTAGCCCTACTTCTACACCTCCTGTGTAAGTTATATGTTAGCCCTACTTCTACACCTCCCGTGTAAGTTATATTATATGTTAGCCCTTCTTCTACACCACCTGTGTAAGTTATATGTTAGCCCTACTTCTACACCGCCAGTGTAAGTTATATGTTAGCCCTACTTCTACACCACCAGTGTAAGTTATATGTTAGCCCTACTTCTACACCTCCCGTGTAAGTTATATGTTAGTCCTACTTCTACACCGCCAGTGTAAGTTATATGTTAGCCCTACTTCTACACCGCCAGTGTAAGTTATATGTTAGCCCTACTTCTACACCTCCCGTGTAAGTTATATGTTAGTCCTACTTCTACACCGCCAGTGTAAGTTATATGTTAGCCCTACTTCTACACCGCCAGTGTAAGTTATATGTTAGCCCTACTTCTACACCGCCAGTGTAAGTTAAATGTTAGCCCTACTTCTACACCACCTGTGTAAGTTATATGTTAGCCCTACTTCTACACCGCCAGTGTAAGTTATATGTTAGCCCTACTTCTACACCGCCAGTGTAAGTTATATGTTAGCCCTACTTCTACACCTCCCGTGTAAGTTATATGTTAGTCCTACTTCTACACCGCCAGTGTAAGTTATATGTTAGCCCTACTTCTACACCGCCAGTGTAAGTTATATGTTAGTCCTACTTCTACACCACCAGTGTAAGTTATATGTTAGTCCTACTTCTACACCGCCAGTGTAAGTTATATGTTAGTCCTACTTCTACACCGCCAGTGTAAGTTATATGTTAGTCCTACTTCTACACCGCCAGTGTAAGTTATATGTTAGCCCTACTTCTACACCTCCCGTGTAAGTTATATGTTAGTCCTACTTCTACACCACCAGTGTAAGTTATATGTTAGCCCTACTTCTACACCACCAGTGTAAGTTATATGTTAGTCCTACTTCTACACCACCAGTGTAAGTTATATGTTAGTCCTACTTCTACACCACCAGTGTAAGTTATATGTTAGCCCTACTTCTACACCTTCCGTGTAAGTTATATGTTAGCCCTACTTCTACACCACCAGTGTAAGTTATATGTTAGCCCTACTTCTACACCGCCAGTGTAAGTTATATGTTAGTCCTACTTCTACACCACCAGTGTAAGTTATATGTTAGTCCTACTTCTACACCGCCAGTGTAAGTTATATGTTAACCCTACTTCTACACCACCAGTGTAAGTTATATGTTAGCCCTACTTCTACACCACCAGTGTAAGTTATATGTTAGTCCTACTTCTACACCACCAGTGTAAGTTATATGTTAGCCCTTCTTCTACACCGCCAGTGTAAGTTATATGTTAGCCCTACTTCTACACCGCCAGTGTAAGTTATATGTTAGCCCTACTTCTACACCTCCCGTGTAAGTTATATGTTAGCCCTACTTCTACACCTCCCGTGTAAGTTATATGTTAGCCCTTCTTCTACACCGCCAGTGTAAGTTATATGTTAGCCCTACTTCTACACCGCCTGTGTAAGTTATATGTTAGCCCTACTTCTACACCACCAGTGTAAGTTATATGTTAGCCCTACTTCTACACCACCTGTGTAAGTTATATGTTAGCCCTACTTCTACACCACCAGTGTAAGTTATATGTTAGCCCTACTTCTACACCGCCAGTGTAAGTTATATGTTAGCCCTACTTCTACACCTCCTGTGTAAGTTATATGTTAGTCCTACTTCTACACCGCCAGTGTAAGTTATATGTTAGCCCTTCTTCTACACCACCAGTGTAAGTTATATGTTAGCCCTACTTCTACACCGCCAGTGTAAGTTATATGTTAGCCCTACTTCTACACCACCAGTGTAAGTTATATGTTAGTCCTACTTCTACACCACCAGTGTAAGTTATATGTTAGTCCTACTTCTACACCACCAGTGTAAGTTATATGTTAGCCCTACTTCTACACCGCCAGTGTAAGTTATATGTTAGTCCTACTTCTACACTGCCAGTGTAAGTTATATGTTAGCCCTACTTCTACACCTCCTGTGTAAGTTATATGTTAGCCCTACTTCTACACCTCCAGTGTAAGTTATATGTTAGCCCTTCTTCTACACCACCTGTGTAAGTTATATGTTAGCCCTACTTCTACACCGCCAGTGTAAGTTATATGTTAGTCCTACTTCTACACCTCCTGTGTAAGTTATATGTTAGCCCTACTTCTACACCGCCAGTGTAAGTTATATGTTAGCCCTTCTTCTACACCACCTGTGTAAGTTATATGTTAGCCCTACTTCTACACCTCCTGTGTAAGTTATATGTTAGCCCTACTTCTACACCGCCAGTGTAAGTTATATGTTAGCCCTACTTCTACACCTCCTGTGTAAGTTATATGTTAGCCCTACTTCTACACCGCCAGTGTAAGTTATATGTTAGCCCTACTTCTACACCACCAGTGTAAGTTATATGTTAGCCCTTCTTCTACACCACCTGTGTAAGTTATATGTTAGCCCTACTTCTACACCTCCTGTGTAAGTTATATATTAGCCCTACTTCTACACCGCCAGTGTAAGTTATATGTTAGTCCTACTTCTACACCTCCTGTGTAAATTATATGTTAGCCCTACTTCTACACCGCCAGTGTAAGTTATATGTTAGCCCTACTTCTACACCGCCAGTGTAAGTTATATGTTAGCCCTACTTCTACACCGCCAGTGTAAGTTATATGTTAGCCCTACTTCTACACCGCCAGTGTAAGTTATATGTTAGTCCTACTTCTACACCACCAGTGTAAGTTATATGTTAGTCCTACTTCTACACCTCCTGTGTAAGTTATATGTTAGCCCTACTTCTACACCTCCCGTGTAAGTTATATGTTAGCCCTACTTCTACACCACCAGTGTAAGTTATATGTTAGCCCTACTTCTACACCTCCCGTGTAAGTTATATGTTAGCCCTACTTCTACACCTCCTGTGTAAGTTATATGTTAGCCCTACTTCTACACCACCAGTGTAAGTTATATGTTAGCCCTACTTCTACACCGCCAGTGTAAGTTATATGTTAGCCCTACTTCTACACCGCCAGTGTAAGTTAAATGTTAGCCCTACTTCTACACCTCCCGTGTAAGTTATATTATATGTTAGCCCTACTTCTACACCTCCCGTGTAAGTTATATGTTAATACATCCTTTAACACCTCCTGTGTAAGTTACATGTATATGTTAATACCTACTTTTACACCTCCAGTGTCAGTTAATGTTATATGTTAACACCTACTTCTACAACTCCTTTGCCACCTCCAGTGTAAGTTATATGTAAATACATGTTTGATGTCAAAATAATTTTCTGATGTCCATCTGAGACCAACATATTATGTTATGCATGTTATACTCAGAGCTCGAGATCTGAGAACTAACCCATTGGGTTTTTAACCCATTGTGTTACCCACCATTTTTTATGTAAATGAGTGAAATAGTTTTTTCAACTGCAATAATTCTAATACACCCCTCAAGCAAATGTATAAAAGGATTTTTCACCACTAAGCTTCTTGATGCATAGGTTATTTTCATCTTCAAGATATTGGATTTATTATTTAGGCATTGATATAGTGGAATTATATCAACCAAATATGTTCTCCTATCAGTGTTCTAGCTAGGATTTGAAAAGGGCAGAGTGTGAGTCAGAAAAAGGGCAATTTTACACGTTAATTAATATCACTGAAAAAAAGCAATTATTTAAGCCTCGTAATTAATTAGACGGTAACTTTAATTACGCATTACTGTCATATCAAGTTTTAGTTGAAATGGAGTAAAATTATGACTGACACAAAATTTGATGGTTGACTTCATAAATCTATGGTCATGACCCTTTCCTTATCATGCTTATACACTGTATTGTAAAACTACTTTTTTTTTTATCTTTTTTTTTTTTTTTTTTTTATCTTTATTCAGTTTCAATTACCATATCATTAATACCAGGTGAGTAATTAATACAACAAATGGAAGTTTTTAACGACCTTGACTGGCTATACAGCCCTTGCACGGTCGGCAGTAATTAATATCAGGAATTATTTATTCTTAATTGCACATGATAGATCAATTAATGGAAGTGAAGATGCAGAATATTATTTTCAAAATATTTCTTTTTGAAGCGTATTAAAGTGAAAATAATTTAAATGAATATTTTTATATGCATTTGCATTTAATTTATTATATATTTAACCTTTTTACAAAAAGAAACATAAATTTAAGGAATATATTGTGAAAAGGTGATAAGTAGAGGAAGTAACACATTTTAACCTTTTTACAAAAAGAAACATAAATTTAAGGAATATATTGTAAAAAGGTGATAAGTAGAGGAAGTAACACATTTTTTTTACACAAATTATTTATGACCTAAAGCTAAGGTTATAAGTGTTAATTAACAATGTGTTTGACACAAAAGCTGACAGATGAAGCCATACACTTAATAGGTCACTTAATTTGACAGTTTGCACAAGTAGCTGAAGTTGTTCAACTACTTGTTCATGGAAGAATTACGAATTTACCGGTATTTCAAAGGCAGCAATTGCTGATATTCCACAATGAAAACGACAGGGCGCCTGATGAACTTCAGAAAAAAGGCATGGGCGTCAATAAAAAAAAGGGTGGGAGCTGCGCCCTATTCAAACTTTGTAGCTAGAACACTGTCATCTTAAATATGTTTCTTTCATTATATGTGATAGCTGATTTGGTTTATACCCCGACAGGCAATTGGTCGTTTAGTTTGTGTCTTGTTTGTTTCAACCACTCTGCCAGTTTTGTATTTTCTCTTAAGAACAATAAGATCAAAAACAAAGAAAGTGCAAGTTACATTTACAGCCAAATGAATATGGTGTTCACTCATCAACAGAAATGAAAACTAAAATGGAACTTGAATGTTTTTGACTTTTTTTTGTTTAATTTTATTTTTCATAAAATTATCTAGTCATTAATTGTGCCTTTTTATAACTTTTTGATTTCCAATTGCTTTTCAACTAAATAATTGATTTAGCCTTTTACTGTTCCAACTCATTTTGATAATTCTTGCATCACTGATTAATAAACTGAGAAGTTAAAAAGTATTCATTTTGTAGTACTGGAAAAAGGCCTGGGTTTCCAGCAAAGAAGTCAAAATTTGGAATTCACCTCCCCGAAGTAAAGAAGGAACCCCAAAAGGCTTCTGCTACTCCATTTTTCGTGAATGATGGAAACTTTATGGAAAGATTTAGACAAATGCAAGGTCTGGCATCAGGTTTGTAATTACATGTTAAATATCAAAAAAGAAATTATTTGATTTCGAAGTCTTAAAAATATAAAAATAAGATGTGGTATAATTGCCAATGAGACAACTCTCCACTAGAGACCAAAATGACACAGAGATTAACAACTATAAGTCTCTATACAGCTTTTAACAATGAGCAAAGTCTATACCACATAGTAATTACATGCTATATATGAACTTTCCTTTCTTTATCATGTTTATGTTAGAATGGTAAATATTTTGTGTTCTGATTACTGCAACCTAGCTACATATTGTTCTTCAGAAAAATTAACCAAACATTATTATATAGGGTCTGCCAAGTTATGTCTTTACATAGACAAATGTCAGGTATATTGTATCTAAAGTTTAAAAATGCTACATGAAATATGTCTCTGAAGAGGAAAGAATTGTATACGTCATCATATTCTGCTTCTTTCATCCTTATTTTCCTATTGATAAAAACAAAGATGTTTTTATGATTTAATTTATTAATGATTGATGCAATTAATGCACAACTAAATTTTCTGCACTCTTCTGTTTTGTCAGCAAGTAGAATAACAGCTGCAACTGTAAAAGAAGAAAAGAAAGACAATATAGAAAACCAAAAAGACCAAGAAACAGAACAAAAACATCAGCTACAAGTGAATCCTTTAACAGCTAATCAACAAACAGCATTTGGTGAAAACTATCCCCCACAGAACCCAGCTCCTAGACCACAAGTACCACTGGAACAACCACGTCAGCTGCGACCCCTCCCACATGGAAGGCCTCCACCTCCTGCAAGACCACCTCCAGGACAAGCACCAAATCAGCCACCAGTCTTAATGACACATAATGCTGGCCCTCCAGGTCCAAGACCTAGGATGCCAATGCCACCAAGACCCTTAATGCAACAAAACTTAGAGCCACCAGTCAGTAGCCCAAATATTTCAGAGCCTCAACAACCAATACTACAGCAGTTACATCCTCCTAGACCTTTTCTACAACAGCAACCTAACTCACAGCCAATGCCACTGATGGCTCAACAGATATTGCCTCCTGGTCATAGACTTCCTCCTCCACAACCACTGGTTCAGATGCCACATCAACCTCCTGGTACTGTCACAATGCAACTACAGTCTCCTGATCAGATGTCACCTCAGCCTCATGGACAAATGCCACCACATTTGTTGCCACAAGGGATGCCACCAAGGCCACCTCAGATTATTCCACAGGGACCACCAAGACCACATATGCCTGTAATACCTGGTGGGCTTCAACATCAGGGTGCAATGCCACCTAGACCACCTCCTCCATCTATGTTTCCAGGTCAGCAACATCCACAATTCCCCCCAGGAACTGAGCCTTTTCAGCCAGGACCACATCATCCTGGACTTCCTCATCCTATGTTCTCTGCAGCTCCTCCACAACCAGGACCACCACCAATGGTCAGTTTACAGAGTGCACCACCTCGTCCTCCACCACAACGTCATGAGGATCCTGAGGAGTATGACCCATCAGAACCTACATCACCTACTTTGGAAAAACATAAAGGAAAACATCATGGAGCTCATATAAAAAATGGCAGCCAAGAAAAATTTGAATATGATGAATATGGAAATTTAATAAATAACGATTCGGAACAATTATTTGATGATTATGGGAATCCCATAGACCAGAAATCAGGGACATTATTTGATGATTATGGAAATCCTATAAAAATTAAAAGAGAATCTGCAGATGAATATGACCCATCAGTTCCAACAGAAGCAGACTCACCAGGTAGTCAAATAAGCAAATTTATAGAGATATTGATGATTTTATCATTAAGAAGCAAAATAATTAAGTTAACCAAATTTTTTTTAAAGAGAAAGTGAATTCAGGTGAAAGCATAATATAGCATATAGCATCTATGAAATCTTTTTATGTTAAATTTTCAAGTAAAGTTGAACTGACCAGATGCCAGAAAAGTTAGTTAAGACTTGTATAATTTTAAGTTGTACCATGATTTCTGAAATACCAAGTCCTTTGGATGCAATTATGTAAAAATTCTTTTCATGTTAAAAGATTAAATGATTCATCTTACATGTTTATTTTTAAAGACTTTTTAACTACTAAAGTAATCACTATAACATTTTTTTACAGATAAAACATTATCTTTTCAAATGAAGAAAGAAAACAGCAGGTAATTTATTTATATGAGTAATTGGTATATTTGAATATTAAGATTTCAAGTTGAAATGTGTTTTGTACATTTAGGAGTAACAGTAATACTATCTATTTTCGCTATTTTCTGCATTTTTTTCCTTTAATCATTTTTTGTGATAATTTTTCATATCATGCTACTCGCTTGAGATGGAAAAATATCTCTAGAAACTAAGGAGTCACATGGCGTTGCTAACGAAATTGACATGAAATTGACAACGTTGTCCTAGGTAAAATAGCGATAAACAGATTATCATAGTTCATCTCAACTCAATTGCCTTTCTTGCTTTCGCCGTCCCAGCTCAAGCGAGAAAATCAATCTAGTTGAGATGATCAACAATAATCTATAAATCTAGCCAACTGTTATAAATCATGCTTACCAGTTTTGATATGAAAAGCTAGTCACTGATTTTTTTACATACACAGTAGCAGTGGTATTCAAAGTTTACATATATATTTAAATTTCTTACACATTTAGAAAAAAAAACATATATATAAAGATTTTAAGATCATACCTGCAAGTGTGTAAATATAATTTGCATTGAGATATGTTTAGTAACTTCATTTGTTCAACACTCCTTGGTCATTTCTTTGCCCTAATTTGAATTTCAAAAACTTGACAAGTGAAATAATATACTATCATGCTTGGTATAGGTTTAAACAATGTTGAAATATCTTCACTATTTCATTCATGTGATATATTTTATAGTTTTAATTATTATTTTAGGAATTGTAACTTAAGATTATGTAATCAAAAATTTGCAGCTGAAATAATTAATTTATTGTTTTATTTTCTTACAATTGGTTTAAACCGTGTGTATTTCTGGAACAGCTTTACTCTATAGAGTTAAGCAGTTTTTAAAGCTCTTGGTAGATTTGAGATTCCCCGAAAAATAATAAAGAGTAAAAGGACTCTTGCTGAAACCATGTTCCGTATGTCACAAATTTCAAAATTTTAAATAAAAGTCAGTGGTTTTTCTGCTGGCACTCAAGATTCCTCCACCTTTAAAAACTGACTGACACAAAATTGTGGCTCTTAAAAGTTAATACACCAACAATCAACCATAATCAAAATGTTAAAAATTATGTGAATCAGAAGTATTTTTGAAGCATCAACTTTTCATAGATATTTATATTCATTTATTTTTTACAGTCAATCTAAGAAACCGTTGATAAAAGAAGAAGGTACAGGAGACTGCGGTAAATCATCCAGGAACTTAACCAATGTATTTGATACAGTAGATGACAGAGGTGACACAGAGGACAAAAAGGAGACAATAGGTATGTACCTTTATCATCAAGCTTAAATGTATCGTACTTAAAACACTGATCTATTATATCACCAGAGAACACAGGACAATTTGAGTAAAAAAGGGGTTGATTATTGATCCCAAATTAACAAACACTTTAAACAGTTGACTACGTACATTACATACATATATTGTACATTTGTATGACAATAAATTTCAACTCAGGTTCATATTATACATGTATCTTGCATTTACATGATTATTTCTGTGCCAAAAATACAAATTACATGAAACATTATTGTAGATCTAAGAAACTATGTCCTGAATTTAAACTCAAAACTACAGTAAGTGAAAGAAACAACAAATAATTGATACAATGGCAATAAGATATGCTATAATATAAGTTTAGAAAATTGAATAAAAAAGAAAAACATTTTTTTTATCAAAATTACATTAAGTGCAAAAATAACTAAACATTGATACCATGGCAAAAAAAGGCTTGCTGTAAGTGTAGAAATTTGAGAACAAAGATAAAAAATTATGTTAGTTTTGCTGTTTGAATGCTAGTTCGACCCAGAGAACAATGATTCTGATAGGCTGCTTCTAGTTTTTCCACCACAGGATCCTGTTACCACGGCAACCATTGATAAGTTAGCAGCTGATGTAGCAAAAGGAGGTCCAGAGGTGGAGGTGAAGGTTTTCTGTTCCAGTCGAAAGAATCCAGATTTCTGGTATGTCACATTAAACAATTGTGATGTTATTCCCCATATCTTTCAAGTGAAGATAAAGTAATCATTTCTGTAAGATATAACACATTTTAATGGAAAAAAACACTGAGGTAACTATTAAACCTTTTTAACAGAATTGTTGGAAACTTAATTTAAAAAAAAAATACATGCCCATTCCCATAGCAAGTTCATTCAGCTGGTTTGAAAGAGACTAATACAAGATAAAATTTACCTTAATTTTTATAACACTGTATTTGCTAGTTCATCTTATTTGTCATATATTCAATAGAATAAAATTGAGAATGGTAATGGAGAATGTGTCAAAGAGACAACAACCTAACCAAAAAGCAGAAAACAGCTGTAGGCCACTAATGGGTCATCAATTCAGCAAGAAAAATCCAGCACCCTGAGGCATGCTTCAGCTGTCTCCTTAACAAAAAATGTGTACTAGATCAGAGATAATAGGCGTCAAACTTAACTTAGAAATATATAAATGAACTAAAATTAAAAATCATACAAGACTAACAAAGGCCAGAGGCTCCTGATGTGGAATATGCGCACAAATGCAGTACTGACATGTTTTTTGAGATCTCAACCCTCCCCCTATAAATCTAGCAAATATATAAAACAAACACAGTTTTATTCATGTAGGTGTATCAGTCCTTGCATACAGACATGACTTGGAAAACTTTCTTTAAATTTCAGTAAATTAGCAAATAGAATAGAATCCCTAGTGAATTCAGAGTGCAGTCCTTACATATTCAGATGGAGATAATATAAAATTTTATTTGTTTTATTATTCACATGTTGTTTATTTGTAGGTTTTTGTATGAACAGAAAAGTGATGCCTATAAATATTACAGATATAAAGTAATGGTGTTATCTGGAAAGTCATTTGGTAAGAACTACTTACTTCTGTTCAACATATCAGCTGTAAATTAAATACTTGTATTTTATACAGCCAAAACAATTGTGTGGAAGTTTATTATGTAGAGTTACTTCCCATATCTTTCTTGTTTAATTTAGAGTTACTTCCCATGTCTTGCTTGTTTAATTCAGAGTTACTTCCCATGTCTTTCTTGTTTAATTTTGATTTGAACAAAAATTGTAAAATATTTTTACTGATTCAGAAGCTTTTCTATTAATTAAATTAATAGCTGTTTTAAGGTAACAGGTACGTAAATGGCTTGCCCTGCGATTGTTAAAAGAAATTGCATGCACATAGAACTTATTAAAAGAAAATGAAAAATCGAAAAAATTAAGTTGATCACCGATCTAATTTCCGAGTTCCAGACATTTGAAAATGGTTTGGAAACAACCTAAAGTACATAGACATAACGTCAAATTTAAACAAAAAATACGAAATTTCAAGCTTTAGTTTATCTGCAGTTTAAACCAATCCTACGATTTTTCTATAAAAAATAAATGTTTTTAAGGTATAATTTTCCTTTATTTTGACATATAATTTTCATGGGGTTACCGAACTCCCTTTTTATATATCAGCCGTTGAAAGGGTGTTGCTGACGGGAAAAGATAGAAAAACCACAACGTCGCCGAAAGGATTACGCAACGTCAAGGCTATATCATCAGAATTGTAAAGACAACGACTCCTTCATTATAATTTGTTTGGCTATTCAAATGCGCTATAGAGCATTATCCTGTCTGAAAAAAGGATTCAATACCTATTATTGTTGTTTTTTTAGTGATTATATGAGATCCTTTAGTATTTATAACGTATTTCTGTAATTATTAAATTCAATGTTAAAGGACATCTTTAACAAAAATTACGATAAAAGATCTGTCATTAAAATAGATTTTCCTAATGACGAAAAATTTCAATGTTCACATTTTCGACCACAATTTTGCTGCTTCACAATAAGGGATGCAAAATATACCGCGCAACGGTAAATTGAAATATAAGCCGAAAACATGCTAACAATGCCATTGGAAAATAAAAGAAAGACGGCAGAAAGACAAACAACTTTACCAAAAAACGGTAAAAGTGACCCTTCCCAAATTTGTACTTGATCTTAGTTTTATGGTAATAAGAATTGCGTATACGTTGCATTACATTTGGTTGATGCAAACTAAACCTAGAGAACGGAAACAAAATATGTAGCAGTTTTCAATTTGTTATTGAGCATTACTCTAGAACAGTAAAAGTGACGCCACCAAAATTTAGACTAGATCTGAGGGTGTTTTTTTTTGTTATCAGCATTGTGTATAAGTCTTCTAAAATTTGGTTGAGGGAAACTAAAGTTAGAGAATAGAAACCAATTTTAGACGGTACGACGGTCGGACAGACGGACAAGTGTTAAACTTAATGCCCCTCCGCTACAGCAGGTGTATAAATGAAAACACAACAGTACACTGTTATTCCCCCGATAGTTGCAGGGGGTCAAAGTTTGTTGCATATTATCCTTACTTTTTTTTACCGTTGTATATAAATTCCAACTTATTCATCTTTTTTTTTGTTATTCGGCTTCGCCGCGGTTGACAATATTTTCTCGGGGTACAAATTGCTCTATCCCCCACTCAGCTATGTATTGTTTTTAATGGACTTTGAACACACATTGTACGACGTTCAGATAAATGTATCCAGTCTAGTCTAAGATTTCGTGAGCTGTAATGATCAAGCTAGCAATGTACTGAATAGAAAAGTTGCATGTAATTTTGAAGAACCGACTTCGAGCGAGTTTTATTAGCAGCGATTGGAAATCGGCAACAGCATTATGTACCTCGTAATTTATGTCAACAATATTCCTGTTCATACTTTAGAATTTTTGCTAAGTTTTGCGAAGAAATACGTATAGCTAAAATAAAAACTATAATTCATTTTTTTTTATAGCAGCATTTGCACATGTATACAAACAGTATCAACTGAAATCGAAATAAATGTAGTTCCGAAATTTTGCGCATTTTAAAATGAATTGATTGATGCACGCACACTTTTTTTAGTATAATATATGTACTATGCGAATTGTTTTATTTTTGAAGTGGCGGTAAAGAGTAATTTTCAATCAGCGGATCTCTATTTTTCCCTTGCCGCTTTTTCATGTTGGAAAGCTTGTAATTCACACAATATTTTAACGTGTAACATTTATTTTAAATTTTCGTTCATTTTGAAAGACAACTGTATTCCCGTCTGTCCGTGCATAAGGCTCCATCCCCATTCCGATTCTCGTTCATGTTTATTGTCCCTTTCTCTTGCTTACCCGTCTAAAATAATTTCCAACATTATACTAGTATTTCACGAATTTCATGTCACACAGGCAGCAATTAAACGTTTGATTTTTTATATTTTTTAACTATAAATTATTTGTTTTAAAATAGTACTATAGTACTTTCATTTTCAAATTCTATTTAAAGACCATATCGCGGACGTGAAAGAAAGCACTGTAAATAAAGGTTTATGTACACCTGATACATGTATTTAAATATTTTGATGAGAAAAAAAGGGTCATTATTACAGTCATAACAGGAATATCAAATCGAGAATATTAGTATTAATCTCTTTTTTTTTTGTCGACGTCCTAGCTGTTTTCACTGTGACAGGTCAGTTGCTTTGGAAATTTTATTTCTTTGAATGCAAATGACTGAACTTAATATTGTCTGATAATGTAAGTCTGTGACTATATTTGCTATGCCTATGGGATTTTAATATAATTATAAAATGACAATATATAGTGTAAGTTTTATATTATTTGTTATTGTGGGAGTTTATGTGTGTAATGCATGTACATGTTTATGATATTCTTATCAATACTACATTCCGTTTTCACGTCCCATATCAACATTCCTGATTTTCAAGTTAAGTCTCTGAGCTGTGCCGATTTATACCAGCCGTATAAATCGGCACAGATGTATGGACAGTAACCCCAAAGTATAAAAAAAATACTTCCGAGACCCATTCTATGTACTTTAAACAGTTTGGAGAAACATTTTCTTGCAAGCTTTAAGTTGGTCAACGAGTACAGAACAAGTTAACCCAACTCAAATCCTCTCCGGCCATCACGATATGCCAAGTTTCTTTTATTTTCATTGGAGGGAAGCACTATTTAACTGTTACAAGATATTTGATTTTACATTTTTCATTTTTTGCTACATTTTGATGAGATGCATTCAATACTCTTCCAATAAATTGACCATATTCCGACGAAGCGGAATATATTCCGACATCTTGAAAATATTTTTTTCTGGTGTACAGGAGATAACTCCCATAGCAACAAACGTCGATTTTCCCGTTTTCCGCTAGAGGCGTTCATTTACGTACCTCTCACCTTAAAGGGAATAATTAGATATCTTAGAACATTAATAACATGACTGATATGAATGATAAGTTTTGTGTACAAATTGTGGGGTTACCCAGTAACAGCTTTTATATGTCTCTGTCATCAAACTGCCTTTTTCATAAAATTTCATAAACTTTTTCTCAAGAATTAAAATCAGAGCATCCTTACATTTTGTACAAAGCTTCATGGATGCATCACATACTGTGTGATGTGTTTTCACATTTATTGCTATCAACTCTGTTTTCGATATATAAGGGGTATCAGAAGTGAGTAATAGCCCATAGCAACAACTAGCACATCTTATTTAGTTCTTGTATCCTGTTGTGATTGTTTATTATAGTAGAGGTGCCTTAATAACCTAGTAAATTGATTTTTTTTTAATTTAAGTTTTTTGTGTGATTTTTAGAAGACAACAAAGAAGACAATGTAAAACAGGAAAGTAAAGGAAAGAAGAGAAAAAGTAGATGGGGAGCAGAAGATGATATTGTTCCTCCTATTTTATCACATGGTAAGTTGTAGGATTGATGTATGGAATAGATCTCAATTTTATCAAATTCAGTAATTAATACCAACTAAGGTATTTATGATGATGAAATCAAAAGATCAAAACTGAGACTTTTATTTATCTTCTTGTAAATCCAGATCCAGAAATGTTCAAAATGATGAGATCATAAAAAAAGATAATTATTTTGGAAACCAAATGGTCTGTCATTATTTTTCGGTAGTGAAGCACAGAAACTGATGAAGGCTGTTTGTGATGATGAAATATTAAGAAATCAATTTCATAAAATAGTGACAAAATCTCATATATAAAACAATAAAGAGTGATATTTCAAATTAAAAGGTATTTATTTGAAAAGGCTTATCAAATAAATTTTTAGAACATCTTTTTTCAAAGAAACATAAGGTTGTCGTTAGTACTAGTGTTGAAATTTAAAGTAACTAATTTCTTTTGCAGTACCCTCACAGCATGCACCAACAGTGACTTTAGAAGACTTTGCTCGTCGTATGGTTGGTAGTTCTGAAATGACAGAAGAACAGCTGAAACAAATTAGAGAGCAACAGGAGGTATTGTTCGTATTCAGATTAATAAGCTACAAAAATGAGGAGATATATTATGATTGCCAATGAGACAACACTGTGCATCAAAAACAAATAAGGTAGACGGAAACTTGAATTACAGTCTCCCAACACAAGAAAGCCACACATAATGAATGTGGTAGGGCAAGGTTATGAGAGCTCAACCCCTTGCCACTAACAACTATTTCATGTAAGTCGCATTTAAAAAAAGAATTAGCCTTGGCTGACACTGAAAGTCTACTTTCTAACAGGGCAGTTATTAAGAAATTTTTTCTTTCTATTTTATGATAGATGAATATGATGTATCAGTTAATTATTGCTCAGAAGAAAGCTACCGAAGCAGCGTTAGCTGATGCACAAGGGATGGGTAAAACTGCTCAGAAATATGAATATGATTCTGATGAAGACATAGAAGGTGGAACATGGGAACATAAACAGAGAACATCAGAAATGGTGGCTACTAGAGGTATGTATTGAGAAAAAAAGTAACAATACAAAGAACATAAACAAAGGACATCGGAAATGGTGGCTACTAGAGGTATGTATTGAAAAAAAATAACAATACATAGAACATTAACAAAGGACATCGGAAATGGTGGCTACTAGAGGTATGGATTGAAAAAAAATAACAATACATAGAACATTAACAAAGAACATCGGAAATGGTGGCTACTAGAGGTATGTATTGAAAAAAAATAACAATACATAGAACATTAACAAAGAACATCGGAAATGGTGGCTACTAGAGGTATGGATTGAAAAAAAATAACAATACATAGAACATTAACAAAGGACATCGGAAATGGTGGCTACTAGAGGTATGTATTGAAAAAAAATAACAATACATAGAACATTAACAAAGGACATCGGAAATGGTGGCTACTAGAGGTATGGATTGAAAAAAAATAACAATACATAGAACATTAACAAAGAACATCGGAAATGGTGGCTACTAGAGGTATGTATTGAAAAAAAATAACAATACATAGAACATTAACAAAGAACATCGGAAATGGTGGCTACTAGAGGTATGGATTGAAAAAAAATAACAATACATAGAACATTAACAAAGGACATCGGAAATGGTGGCTACTAGAGGTATGTATTGAAAAAAAATAACAATACATAGAACATTAACAAAGGACATCGGAAATGGTGGCTACTAGAGGTATGTATTGAAAAAAAAAATGACAATACATAGAACATTAACAAAGAACATCGGAAATGGTGGCTACTAGAGGTATGTATTGAAAAAAAATAACAATACATAGAACATTAACAAAGGACATCGGAAATGGTGGCTACTAGAGGTATGTATTGAAGAAAAAATAACAATACATAGAACATTAACAAAGGACATCGGAAATGGTGGCTACTAGAGGTATGTATTGAAGAAAAAATAACAATACATAGAACATTAACAAAGGACATCGGAAATGGTGGCTACTAGAGGTATGTATTGAAGAAAAAATAACAATACATAGAACATTAACAAAGGACATCGGAAATGGTGGCTACTAGAGGTATGTATTGTAAAAAAATAACAATGCATAGAACATTAACAAAGGACATAGGAAATGGTGGCTACTAGAGGTATGTATTGTAAAAAAATAACAATACATATATACTTCTTTCAGCAATTTATTGACCTAAATTTAAATCCATATGTTAAGCATTTTTCAACCAAGATGATTGCATATCCTATATATTCAATTTTCTCTTGCAAAACAGTGTGTGTAGTATTTTGAGGAATGCTACTTTAAATGACTTTTCATCAATTTAACAATTTTTTGTAAATAATCAGTGGCAAAGTTAAATAATTAACCAAAGGACTCTACTCTGGTTACAATACAGTTGAATTGTCTACAATACATGTTTTAGTATTACCTCAAATCAGGTTTGTCTAATAGGTAAAGATTTGGAAGCCAAATATAAAACAAAAAAAGAAAAGGAAATGTCAGATAAACATCAGGGAGACAACAACCACAAGGACACCAAAAATAAAGGACTAATCTAGATTCACAAAGTTTGGGAAGGTCAGAAACATTTGACCTTAACATACAGCCAAAACTACATCTGGTAAACTGAAGTATTAAAACTGTGATGCATATTGAATAAATATATTTTATTTGACTTTCAAGCATTTTATACAGCTTCAAAGACAAGTTATATCTTCAGTGTTATAAGAATAGAAAACAGAGATATAGAAATAGAATTTGTTAATTGATATTTTCTTTGACATGTATTTTCAGAATGGGCAGATCAGTTAACAGAATCTAATAAAGGAAAACATTTTATTGGTGATTTCTTGCCACCTGATGAATTAGAAAGGTTCATGGAAACTTACAAGGTAAGAACTAATGTAGATTTTATGTCTAAATATCACTGCTGTAAATATGAAGACAAATCAATTAACATAACAACACCATTGTAGAGGTCAAAATAGTCCTGAAGATTGTTTGATTTCAAAATGGCAGGACAGACACTTAAAGTGAGGGACCCAAATTGCACCTATATTGACAGTTTTTCAACCTACATCTATTTATGCTTTAGACAAAAGTTTTCGTTATGTGTTTATTTTGTAGATGTATCATTATTTACTATATGGTTTCACCAATTTAATTTTGAATCCATATGGAATCATAGAAAAATTGGCTGAACTGACCTCCAAACCATGTAATGAGGAGTACCCAAATTGCATCCATGCTTAAAATTGCATTGTCAAAAGTCGAAAAACAGAGCTTTTGTTTAATTCTTTAAATATTTGAACAATTGAATATTAGTTCAACTTACTCTTCATTTTTTAAGAAATGGATACTTGTAATATATTGTATTTGCTAATTTTAATATAATGACGTTTTGATGACGTCGCCATGCGACGTTTCCGTACATTTTGCTTTTTCAGTAAACAATTCATCTGTTGATATATACTGTGAACGTTTTGTGTACTGTGAAAGTACTTTAATTCGTGGGTATCAATTTTCGTGGTTTGGAGAAAAGTTGCATGTTCGTGGATTTTTAAATTCGTGGATTTCAGATTTTTGAAAAAAAATAAAATAGTAAAAGTGATAAGAAGTTTTGACTGACATCGTAAACGTAGCATCCAGCATGACGAAATTGTGTTTCATATGACTGCGTGATAATTTTTGACCTTTACATTGTTGCAGAATAAAGTGTTCATTTTAAACTATATGTTTGCAACTTATTCTGTAATAGTCGCCAGAATCGTTAAAGTGTATGCTACTATAATATATTTTCTCTGTCACTATAATTTATTACTTTAATGATAAAAACATGCTTACGAATTAATTAGTTTGATTATTTTTGAGTACCTTTCAATTAAACTGATTAAAAGAATTAATCTGATGATATTGGGTCATTAACCATATATTAAAATACCGACAATGAGCCTAATCAAGAATTGTTCCAAGCTTAAAACTGCTCATATCAAGAATTTGAGTTTCTCCCAAGCTACTCATTCTGCAATAAATAGCACTGTAATTAATTGACCAGTCAGTTTACAAAATGTCGCTTACTCAGTGGTTGAAAACGGGCTCTGTTAAGACCCGCACACCAGTTACTCCAGGTTTACCTGACCCAGCTGACTGCAATTCTACATAAGATGCTTTGATTGTTCAGACAGCAAATGATGCAGTTGATACAGTTGTATCTGCACCGTCACGCAAAAGAAAGAGAGGCGACTACGACGAAGAGACTAGTGCTAAGATTGCCCCGTATGCAGTAGACAATGGGGTAGCACGTGCTTCAAGAAAGTTTACCTCAGACCTGGGTAGAAAAGTCAGTGAAACTACAATCCGTAGTATGAGAGACACCTACGTCAAATTAAAGAAGAAAGGTGCGATATTTGAAATTGTTGTCATGTTTAATTTATTAATAAAACTTTGAATACTGCTTCATTGTCTGAAAAAAAGTTGAATTCGCAAATAAACTTTTACATAAATTCCAGTAATAAAGTTTATAGAAAAAAAAATTGGTATTGCATTGAAAGCAAACACATTTATCCAGGCAATTGTAAAAAAAAAGATATTTAAATATATATTCGTATTCATTTAAAAAAAAAAAGGGTAGCACGTTCAATGGTAAATTTAAACTTTTAATTTTATTATCAAAAGTGCGTATTGTCAAAAGTTCATGTTCAATAGACCAAGTTACAGTACAAGAAAAAAACATTCAAATTTTTTACTTACAAGGTTAATTGGCTATAAGAAGGAAATTGTTAGATAAACATACTAGTATTGATTTTTCACACCTATTGTCACTTGTATAGCCGGGGGGGTTTAAATGATCTACAGATTAAAGACATTAAGGAAGGTGTAAATTGGGTCATAATCATGTCAGTTTAAATCAATGATAACGGTAAACTTTTTCTAGTAAAATTCACAATGAAATCGATTTTATTTTCAAATTAAAAAAAATATTTTCAAATTTTTATATACGGTAATTTAATTTATTTTATTTCGTATTTCAGTTGGTACAGAACTTGCCACACTACCACATTCCCCTCGCGAAAATCCCTTACTCCTTGGTGATCTAGACACAAAAGTACAGGCCTGGATCCGTAAAGTTCGCATCAACGGTGGTGTTATCAACGAAAGGATCGTCATGGCCGCTGCAGAAGCAATTGTCACCAAATTTGCTCGTCATCGTCTAGACCGTTACGGTGGTCACATCACCATTACAAGCACCTTCGCCAAGTCACTACTCCGTCGCATGGGATTTGTAAAACGCAAAGGGACCAAAGCAGTAAAACACCTACCCAATGATTTCGACGACATTCGCCAGGAGTACATCTCTAAAATCAACAATGTCAGAGAAAAACACAACATCCCAGACAATCTGATCATCAACTGGGACCAGACAGGTTGTCAGCTTGTACCAGGCGGTGACTGGACCATGGAGAAAGAGGGTACGCAACAGATCAGCATTTCAGGCTTAGACGACAAACGCCAGATTACCCTTCTTCTGGCAGTCAGCATGAGTGGCGATCTTCTCCCACCACAACTCATCTACCCAGGAAAAACTGACCGTTGTTTACCAAAAGGAGTCGACTTTCCGTCAACCTGGGATGTCACATGCACAGAGACACACTGGAGCAACGAGGACACTATGATGCAGTTCGTCAACAACGTCATAGTGCCGTATGTAGATGAAATCAGAGACTCTATGCCACTCAACAACTCAACAACACAGAAAGCTATCGCCATCTTCGACGTCTTTAAGGCACACCATGGTGAGAGACTGCTAAATCTACTCAAAGACAACGACATCGTTCCTCTGTTTGTACCAGCAGCGTGCACTGATCGTCTGCAGCCACTAGATCTCTCAGTCAACAGAGAGTATAAAGAACAGCTGAAATCCCATTTCCACGACTGGTACTCAGCAGAGGTCATCCACCAGATCAACGAACAAGAAGACAGTACTGGGGAAATTGCACCTGACAACAATGTAGTCAAC
This sequence comes from Mytilus edulis, assembly GCF_963676685.1. Taxonomy (NCBI): domain Eukaryota; kingdom Metazoa; phylum Mollusca; class Bivalvia; order Mytilida; family Mytilidae; genus Mytilus; species Mytilus edulis. The sequence continues at coordinate 6,349,088 of NC_092347.1, forward strand.
AATAGAACCTCCGTCCTTAAGCCAATACACGCTAATTGGATAGTGTCATCACACAACAAGATGTCAACCCATAAGGACTTAATCCAGCTAGGTTTCCGCAAGGCCGGTTTATTGTGAACATTTCATTTGACTTTATAGTGCTCTTGTGATATGGATCTGTTATTTTGTTGAACATTGTTGAACTGATATTATTCATTTTATTTTAACTGTAATTTATTAGTGCTTTGCTATCTTTGCTATCTTACCGCATATAAATTATTTATTCTAAGTATTGTGTCTGAATTAGTGCTTAAATGTGTAAGACATGAATATTCTGATGAAATAAAAATCATGCTCAATTATCTTTATTTTATTTGACTCTTAACCATTACCAGTTATAAGATGAACACTTCAACATCGAAAAAAAGATCACATGTCATCACCGGAAATACGATTTCAATACACTAAATACGATTTCAATACACCAAGCACACTTTTGTACAGAAATAAAAGTAAAACATTTGCTGAATGGAGGGTTTACAGCTTTAGATTGTATATAGTTTTCTCTGCATTAATATAGAAAAGAAACAAGTAATGGCACTCAAATTATTTTGTTTTTTGTTTACTCGTATTCAAGTTCGGTCCTACACAGGTTAAATTTCCGTGTTTTGACTTTGCTCAAGACTTTATACTTCGTTGGACACTTAAATTCGTGGATATAGGCACCCACGAAAACCACGAAAGTTGGTACCCCACGAACAAAAGTACTTTCACAGTATATCTAATTATTGTTACCTCTGTTGAAAGATGTGCATAGCATCAAATCATAAAAACAAATTGTTTAGTCTTGTAAGAATTCCGCGGTTATTTTTGCTAAATAGGTGCAATTTGGGTACTCATTATAACTTGATACCTCCTTGTCACAGGGATAAAAATACATATTAAAATTGTTTTATTCAATTTCACTAAATAATGATTCTATTTCACATTTGAACTGTATGCGTTGAAACATTCATGTCCTTTTGCGTCAACGATCTCTAAAGATACAATTTAATACAAATATTTTAGGCATTGAAAGATGGAAGAGAGCCAGATTTCTCAGACTATAAGGAATTTAAATTGACCTGTGAAAATGTAGGGTACAAGATGTTGGAGAAGTTAGGATGGAAAGAAGGAGAAGGATTAGGACCAGAAAGTCAAGGCATTGTTGATCCTGTAAATAAGTAAGTATTGTCTGTAGCTCTGTAACATATACACAGGAAAATTTTGTTCATGTGAATTTCACTTGAAAACAATGCGAATTTCATGTTAAAAAATTAACATGAAATAAGATTCACCTGATATTCACATGATCAAATTTCGGCTGTGTACATCAATTAGACAGATTCACAACAGCAAAACAAGATTCAGTTATATGGAGATTTAACATTTTACCTTTAGCAAAAAACAAGTGCCTACACAATATGTCAAACTCGCATTTGCGCAGTCTAAAAAATGTTGTGAATGAATCAGACAATAAAAATTCAGCTACTTTTATTAAAAATGTACAAATTTTGATAAAATATGGAAATTTAAATTTATAAAAAAAACAAGAAATATATAGTGTTGTCCATACTTCTTGTTACCCAAACTGAGACTAAAATGGATTTTTTTATTGTGTTTTAAGGGGGAATGTATCTGTAGAAGGCAGAGGTTTAGGTATAGAAAGACCAGCAGAGCTTGGAGCAGAAGATGACGAATTTGATGCTTACAGGAAGAGAATGATGTTAGCCTACAGATTCAGGCCTAATCCATTGGTATGTTTAATAAAGCAATGATGTTAGCCTACAGATTCAGGCCTAATCCATTGGTATGTTTAATAAATCAATGATGTTAGCCTACAGATTCAGGCCTAATCCATTGGTATGTTTAATAAAGCAATGATGTTAGCCTACAGATTCAGGCCTAATCCATTGGTATGTTTAATAAATCAATGATGTTAGCCTACAGATTCAGGCCTAATCCATTGGTATGTTTAATAAATCAATGATGTTAGCCTACAGATTCAGGCCTAATCCATTGGTAGGTTTAATAAATCAATGATGTTAGCCTACAGATTCAGGCCTAATCCATTGGTATGTTTAATAAATCAATGATGTTAGCCTACAGATTCAGGCCTAATCCATTGGTATGTTTAATAAATCAATGATGTTAGCCTACAGATTCAGGCCTAATCCATTGGTATGTTTAATAAATCAATGATGTTAGCCTACAGATTCAGGCCTAATCCATTGGTAGGTTTAATAAATCAATGATGTTAGCCTACAGATTCAGGCCTAATCCATTGGTATGTTTAATAAATCAATGATGTTAGCCTACAGATTCAGGCCTAATCCATTGGTATGTTTAATAAATCAATGATGTTGGCCTACAGATTCAGGCCTAATCCATTGGTATGTTAATAAATCAATGATGTTAGCCTACAGATTCAGGCCTAATCCATTGGTATGTTTAATAAATCAATGATGTTAGCCTACAGATTCAGGCCTAATCCATTGGTATGTTTAATAAATAAATGATGTTAGCCTACAGATTCAGGCCTAATCCATTGGTATGTTTAATAAATCAATGATGTTAGCCTATAGATTCAGGCCTAATCCATTGGTATGTTTAATAAATCAATGATGTTAGCCTACAGATTCAGGCCTAATCCATTGGTATGTTTAATAAATCAATGATGTTAGCCTATAGATTCAGGCCTAATCCATTGGTATGTTTAATAAATCAATGATGTTAGCCTACAGATTCAGGCCTAATCCATTGGTATGTTTAATAAATCAATGATGCTAGCCTAGGCCTACAGATTCAGGCCTAATCCATTGGTATGTTTAATAAATCAATGATGTTAGCCTATAGATTCAGGCCTAATCCATTGGTATGTTTAATAAATCAATGATGTTAGCCTATAGATTCAGGCCTAATCCATTGGTATGTTTAATAAATCAATGATGTTAGCCTATAGATTCAGGCCTAATCCATTGGTATGTTTAATAAATCAATGATGTTAGCCTACAGATTCAGGCCTAATCCATTGGTATGTTTAATAAATCAATGATGCTAGCCTAGGCCTACAGATTCAGGCCTAATCCATTGGTATGTTTAATAAATCAATGATGTTAGCCTATAGATTCAGGCCTAATCCATTGGTATGTTTAATAAATCAATGATGTTAGCCTATAGATTCAGGCCTAATCCATTGGTATGTTTAATAAATCAATGATGTTAGCCTACAGATTCAGGCCTAATCCATTGGTAGGTTTAATAAATCAATGATGTTAGCCTACAGATTCAGGCCTAATCCATTGGTATGTTAATAAATCAATGATGTTAGCCTATAGATTCAGGCCTAATTCATTGGTATGTTTAATAAATCAATGATGTTAGCCTATAGATTCAGGCCTAATCCATTGGTATGTTTAATAAATCAATGATGTTAGCCTATAGATTCAGGCCTAATCCATTGGTAGGTTTAATAAATAAATGGGTGTATAGAGTTGATAGTGAATGACCAAGAATGATGAATCTTTTAACCATCTGTTTTCATTGTTTTTTAACACTCCACCACTTCCAAATTCTTCTATATACAACTTCTTTGTGTAAATTAAAAGTATAAAGATTAATTGAAAATGTAGAGGTCAACATGGGGTCTTCAACAATAAACAATTGTTCATACAAAAGTCAAGCTCTAATGTTCATCAAAATTTTATTGTAGTTTACTTAGTTTAAAACTTCACATCTAGGACAATTGTAGCGACCAAAGGGATTTTCATATACAGGTATTAAACTTTTCTTGCTGGTTGTATAACCTAAATTGATACGAAATAAATATCAGAATGTATATATGTATCTTGTTCTTTTCATCTCTGTATATTATTGTATTTTTCTTCCAGAACAACCCCAGAAGACCATACTATTAGTGAATGAAGATTAAATATAATACATACATATACAGACAATTTATGTGATTATTGTAAGCCTCTATAAAAATAAAAGTGGCTCTAATATCAGCATAGCAGTCGGGTTTATCACCAAACCTAAAATGTGACTATGCTTCAGTTTACTCATAAAAACAATTATCTGATAATAACTTTAACAACACACGGCATACATTCATTTCATGAAATCTTTTTTTAGGGGAGATTTCGCCCTGAATGTAATGCATTTCCAAAATTAGGGAAATCCCTGTTTTGGCAGCTCTTCAAATGTCTGATGATTTTGTGCATGGTTTCTAAAAATTGTAAAAGTAATGGAAACAAATTATATTACAAAAGACTGTTCAGTTGGAAACAAACAGACTACCCAAGATGCAGAGCAAAAGTTACTTCATTTTGAGAATTTTAACATTTTCTGTCCCTTTGGAAGTTAATCTGGTAATGCACAATATTTTTTTAGTGTTTAAAATGACTTTGTAGCTTGAAAATCTTTTTAACTAGGTAATGTGAAAAAACTTTCATAGATGTGACAAAATATTCAAAAGATCATGATTGCAATCTTTAATAATATAAATTGTGGTTGTGATTATATACATAAAGAATTAAATTGATACATTTGATTTATGCAGATATTTTTTGGAATGTCTAGGATGCATAAAAAAGAGATTATTGTTTAAGGGTAATTATCTAAGATTTGCTTTGTTTATGTTTGTTAATTCTGTGTGATACAATCATTTTTTATTTGAATATTTCATGTAGTTTCTGATATCATGTGCACAATTGTATGTCCATATTTTTATGAAGTTAAAGATTTATAAAATTACAATCAATAAAATAATTTGTAATTATTAAGTGTAATGAACAAGGTGGAAGAAATCACTGTGAATGCATTGTATTTGATTGGAGTACTGTACCAGGTGGTGCAAAGTAACAATAATTCATGCATATTGTTCCCATCATTTTGTTCAAATATGACCATTTTTAAAATTAAAAGGAAATAAATATTTAATCATGAATTTTTCATTCCCACTAAACAGAATTTTGTGTTCATCAGAATGCAATTGTAATTTATTCTAATACGATGCTCATCTTAATTTTTGTAAACAAAAATAATTTTTAATTCACACTTGTGATTTAACTACATGTATTACACTTGCAATTGAACAATGTAAGAAATCTAAATGATTGATGCTGTGAAACTTGGCTTTCAAGAATATTTTGCTTCATCAATACAATATCAAACATGTCTTATAAATTTCCTTAAGAATGAAAACAAAAAAGAGAATTGTTTACTAGAATTGATATAATTAGTTCATTTTATACTCTTTGGTTATTTTAACATTGGAAAATGCAGCATTTTAGTCAAACATATAACACCCCTTTTACAGTCAGTATAATGAAATAGACAAATATATAATGCCAACTCATGTTAAGATGAACATAGATCATGACTTGAAAGTAGTTCCTAATCAGTGCAAAATAATACCAATGAATTGATTTGTTATGAATGAGAAATGTTATGAAATATTAATGCATTTTAATTAGGTTCCTTGCAATCACCATAATCAGTTGATGTGAAAAATTAAACTATAAATGATATATCATTATGAAATTATCATTTTAAAGTATCATTATGGAGTAGTGATGTATAATTGCTTTTTAATTAAAATATGGAATCTTATTTGTACATAATTACATGCGTCTTATTTACTTCTATGTCCAGTTAGTTTTCCAGTATACTTCACAATTTTAGGTTTTACAAAAGAATAACAACAATAAACATCCAACACTTTACAAAAGAGAACAAAATCAATATTGCAAAATAGGTTGTTTTTAGCTTTATGAACATACATGGTAAGCAAAATCATAAGTTGGAGGAGAGTTAACACCTGGGTCAAAATAAAGAACACGTCAGTACCACACAGAATAGAAACCCAAACATCACGAATCACAAACCTCATAAAAAGACTAGGTGAAATTAGATGTGGAAGATGGGTTGATCCTACTGCAATGTGAGCCCTTGTTATGTTACTCAGAATATTATTTGATAGGTCAGTGCCAAGGTTTTATATCATAGAAATTTAGTAGATACCCTTAGCCAATCTTTACCCTAAGATAATTAATACATTCTCCTACAGTATTAAATTTTTCAATGTAAGTTTGAAATGAAAATATGAAATGTATTTCAGAAAGAACAGACAAAACTCTGGATGACAGGAACAATACAGGCATTCAAAATAGGATAATATAACAACAATGTGTCTATTGTACACAGATGCCGCACTCACACTAACATTTTCTATGTTCAGTGGACCGGGAAATTGGGGTCAAAACTCTAATTTGACATTACAATTAGAAAGATCATATCATAAGGAACATGTGTACTAAGTTTCAAGTTGATTGTCAATGAGACAACTATCCACCAAAGTTTGAATGAAGTAATTATAGGCAATCATACACCTTCAACATTGAGAAAACCCCATACTGTAAAGTCAACTATAAAAGCCCTCACATGAAAAATTTGATTTAATCCAATTGAGAAACTTTAGTCTAATTTATAAGAAAACAATTTAAAAAAAAATAAATATGTTAGACATGATCCAACAAACACTGAACTGCAAGCTCCGGACACAGGACAGGCACATTAAGAATGTGGCAGTGTTAAACATGTTTGAAGGCACCAACCCTCCCCTAACCATTGGCCAGAGGTGTAACGGAACAACTACCGTAATGAACAAGCTTTAAAAATCAGTTAAAAAGGGCTCATCACATTAGACCTATAAAAAGCAGAAAAACATGTAACAAACTCACAGACCTGATGTGGCAGTGTCATCTAAGATACAGATGTTCTATTATTGTAAGCTTAGTCTAGATGGCACCATGAAAAACTCTGAAGAAATTGCTTCAATTTTCCTATTAAATACCCTTCTTCACTGTATTACATGTATATACATGTCAAATTAAAATCTGATAATGTCCCATCAAATTTTAAGATTGAGTAGAATTTTACTGATTGCACTTCACATGTTTGGTCTTCTCGCATGACTCGGTCACTCAATAATTCCTGTGTCCTGGTCATGTGATATTCAATTTATTCTACCTTTCCTTTTTGTTAGTACATGATACTAAAATTCATCAAATTTTGAATAATAAGATTTTAAACCGAAAATCTAAAAGTAATACATTTGTGATCTACTTAATAATGGTTACCCCTCTCATTTATAAACAACAGAAACTCTTGCCACAGATATATGTCTTGTCTTTATGTAAATTTGATAGTATATATATAGTAAATGTTGAAATAAAAATGGAAACACTTCAAAATGCCAAACTTTCAAAGTTAGTGAACCATGACAGAGGGTGCATCCCTGGAAGCGAGTTAATTCATTGGTACAACAACTGCATAATAAATATTGAGTTAATGATATAAGTGGTTCCACTTCACATGCTGTAACACAGTTTTTCAACAGGTAAACTATGCAAAAGTTTCCAAGTCAATGAACCAAGACTGAGGTGATCAGAGCCAAAAATATAATCTCCATGGAAATTAGAGTTATTCAAATGTAAGTACAACTCCATACTAACTTTCCATTAGTAGATATCCTTACTTATCAGACTTCAAACATACATACTATGCAAAAGTTTTAGCCAATAAACCATGACATGGGGTGGGGCCAAATATTCTTCTTAGAAATAAAATGTGCCAATGCTATTACAACGTTAACTGCATACCAAATATGAGTGCTTCCCCTTAAATACATCTAATCACAAACTTCAACATATGAACTGCACCATATTTCTGATGGAAAACTAAATGTGTTGATGTTGATACAACTGCATACCAAATATTAATTGTATTACAATTAGTGCATCCCTATAAACTGGCCTACTTGATAACCACAAACTTACATGTAAACTATAAGCCAATAGACCTTAACTGAGGGATGGGGAAAAACAATATCCATGGAATGAGAAGTGCCAATAATAATACAACTGCATATCAAATATCAATGACTTTAATACTATAAGAGATTCCCTTTAAACACATTCTCTAAGTGCCTGTCTAAAGACAGGAGCATGTAATTCAGTGGTTTGTTGTTTTTTGTCTGTAATACTTAATTGTATTTCTTAGATTGTATTGTAAAATAAGCCATTACATTTTCTAGTTTGAGTTATTTCGCATTGTTCATGTTGGGGTCTTTTATAGCAGACTATATGGTATGGATAAGTCTCGCCTCTGTATCTTTGTTATGTTGGGACAAATATGGTTATATTAGTTTGCTACCAATGAAACACGGGAGCAATATTTAGATTGGAAAATTACATTATGAAAGTCAGAATTCCTTCTTTGAACCCTTGTGTTTGACTCTTCAACTGATTGACTGAGCTAAAGAAATATCGCCCAACTAACTATGGCTAACTTAACTATTTTAGGGATGCTGTATTGTTACACTTTCCACGTTAAAAGTCATCTTAATATTATCACTCTGCATTCCTGTCCAAATATCACCAAGATTTACTCTTGCAAACATGGATGCCAAATGAAAAAGTAAAGCAGGATCTCACTGAAAAGTAAGAAGCCACCTTTGGGAATTTAACCTGGGACCTATGTGAAGTCCAATTTTTCCCAGACTGTGCAAAAGAGGTTCTTCTCTCCTAACCTACAAGGGGCCTCAGTGGCAGAGTTGTGTAAGTAGTCAAACTAGTGTATCACTAGCCTGTTGATACTGAGTTCAAATCCTGCATGTTTCAGGTGAGTTTGACTTTAATCTTAGTTAAATCAAATCCTGCATGGGGCAGGTGAGGTTGACTTCAATCTTAGTTGAGTTCAAATCCTGCATGTTTCAGGTGAGTTTGACTTTAATCTTAGTTGAGTTCAAATCCTGCATGTTTCAGGTGAGTTTGACTTTAATCTTAGTTGAGTTCAAATCCTGCATGTTTCAGGTGAGTTTGACTTTAATCTTAGTTGAGTTCAAATCCTGCATGTTTCAGGTGAGTTTGACTTCAATCTTAGTTGAGTTCAAATCCTGCATGTTTCAGGTGAGTTTGACTTCAATCTTAGTTGACTAGGATTGTCAGTTTACCTACTCTCCCGCCACTCAGTCTTCCTCCACCAATAAAAAATGACTGTCCAAAATGGACAATAGTGCTGAAAGAGGCTTTAAACACAAACCAAACATGACCAATTATGGCAAAGCATTGCCTACTCAAGGGAAGTAATCCTATTACTATAAAATTGATAATTTAAAAATAAAATAAAGGAAAATATTTTAAACAAGAATGTGTCCATAGTACACAAATGCCCCACCTGCACCATTATTTTCTATGTTTAGTTGAACCAATAAAAAATGACTGTCCAAAATGGACAATAGTGCTGAAAGAGGCTTTAAACACAAACCAAACATGACCAATTATGGCAAAGCATTGCCTACTCAAGGGAAGTAATCCTATTACTATAAAATTGATAATTTAAAAATAAAATAAAGGAAAATATTTTAAACAAAAATGTGTCCATAGTACACAAATGCCCCACCTGCACCATTATTTTCTTTGTTCAGTGGACTGTATATTTGGGGTCAAAACTCCAATTTGGAGTTAAAAATTATAAATATCATATCAAAGGAAACATGTGTGCTTAGTTTCAAGTTGATTGGATTTCAACTTCATTAAAAACTACCTTGATCAAAGGCAAAAAAGCGAAACTGGCGGACGCACAGACAGACAAACATAATGCCCCAAAGTAGGGCATTAAAAACCTGTAAAGGATCAAACTTTTTCTATACCATAACTATACTGAAAACAAGCGTCCTATACCATAAAACATTCTTTTTTAAAGAAGGAAAAGGCATAATATAGCAAAAATAAATCTTTAATACATGTATAATATACATATAAATTGGTTTCACTTACAACAAGTCTTGTACAAACCTAAATAAATTAAGTCTTTGGATTTTACAGAACTAGTAAAAAGAGGTCTGTGTGTTTTGAATCAAAATTACAAATTCTCTGTAGTGAACATTCATCATTCTACAATTACAATAAGTATGTATATAATCAACATTAGATTTAAATGTTAAAAAAAGACTACAGACTACAGTTAAATTAAATATTGATTTATATCACAAGGTTTGACTCTATTATTAGACAAATAGCTTGCAGTCATTACATTTTTTCATATGTATCAATATGTCCACATGTCTGACATTTTTTACTGTACATATCTTCTTCTTCATCATATGTTTCCTCCCCATACTCATGCTGGTGTGGTCCTCTGTCCTTTCTTGCTAAACTTCCTCTCACAGCTAATCTTAATTCTAAATTAAAAAGAAGAAAAAAAATCAATACCTTATAACACTTGACCAACAATCAATATGTTAAATAAACTGTTGACACAGATATGTCTTGCATTTATGCAATTTTAATGGTACAGTGTAACCTGTGTAATCCAACAAACTGGGGGACCAAAAAAATGTCCTATTAAGCAGGGTGTCGGAATATTCAGGTTTTATCTGCAAGGATAGGCATATTTTGGGACCATGAAAATGTGTCGGTTAAAGCAGGATGTTGGAATACTCAGGTGTCAGATTAGGCAGGTCACACTGTAAAATGCAAATGTTAAATTCAAACCTGCAATACTTAAGTATTTACTGTCGCTCTTATATAGTTAGTGCAACAATTCTTGCTATATAGCTAGTAGTCATACAGAAAGACTTCAAACATAACCACTGTACTGATAATTGACAATAATTTATACAAAATCTACATTACAGTTGATAGTAGTATGTTTAGAATGCACTAGTTTCGATGAATACAAGTGGTACAAACCAGTATACTACCCAGAACCATTGTTTGTCAAATTGTTATTCAGTGGATGTAGGATCTTGCTAATAATCAAACAAGGTGTCCATTTTCACTGAACTAGTACACATTTTTGTTTAGGGGCCAGCTGAAGCCTGCCCCTGGGTGTGGGATTTTCTGGCTGTGTTGCAGACCCATTGGTGGCCTTCAGCTGTTTTTTGCTCTTTTGGCAATTCGTTGTCTCTTTGACTCATTCTCAATTTAATTCATAGTAATGGATCATTACCTTTGACTTTCTTGTCAAATTTTTTTCGCTTTGTTTTTTCTTTATTGTCTTCCCTTTTATCTCTTTCTTCCTCTATCTTCTCTTCTGTTTCCCAAATCTCCATCGCTCTTTTATATACCTTTTAAAAAATAATGGAAAAATAAATTTACTGATTAAGGTAGATAGGGTGTCTTCCTCCATCTTGGATTTTGAAATACTAGAAAACAAGGTCTAGATCTTTGATGAAATGTGCAAATTTTTATAGTAGTAGGTAATTCATGTGTAAGAATTTTCATAATAATATAGAAAATGCTATGTTTGATCATATTTATGATTGTATTTTACAAAAAAAAGAATTCTTTTGTTTGATTCATTTTTTTCCAACTTTGTCAAATAAGGGGAGGCAACTCAAATGCAAGGGCAGATAATTCAGATAGTGTTACTTTTACAATAGAATGTGTTAGGAATTTACCCATTTTTACATATAGCAAGAAAACGAGTCCGGTGACCCCATTTTTTCTTTTTCTTATCTGAAAGCATAATATTGGAGCTATCTTCTCATATTTTATCTCAAAATTCTATGGTGTGGTTTGCGTTTTATGGCGGAAAATTGGGTTTTCCATGCATAATCTATACATAATCTTGACAGTTTTGCACAACCTGTAGTGTGAAAATAAGTCCGGTGACCCATTCTTTTTATTAATGTTTTTAAACAAGCGGGATATGAACTACATTTTGGCAAATTATTAAAAGATTCTATGGATTATAATTTAGACACCCCATCTACCTTAAAATAAACTAAACAAAATTTTCATGTCCATCACTTTAAAACATTTGACAAAGAGCTACAGTACAAATTTCGCAAAGGCTTCCCAAACTCCAAACACCAAGTTTTTTCTTGGCTACAACAGGAATAACTCTATAGCTGCACCAACTCGTCATTGCATAAAATTCATTTACGCACATTGAATGAAAACTTGTGTGTTGTATTTAGGACAGTGATCTTTAAATATTTTTAAAACAATTAATTGCCGTGGGAAGAAGATACACATCTCAGTGATCAACAGTGCGTGGTTGAACTTTGAACTTGATTTCGCTCACAATAGTAAATGCTAAAAATAGTAACATCAAATTTATCCACAAAATTTTTATTTGGCGGGAAATATTATCACGTAACAGTAAACTCTGGTGACCTTTCTGGATGACTGTGGGAAAATTCATTCAGGGTTTAAATTTGCTTTGTAATGATTGACATTTGTGTGCGTTAAGATTGAGGCTCTAGAAGGTCCTTTTACAATTGATTAACCGGAATCTAAATTATAATCCTTTTCTGAATAAACAAACACCAGCCTTTTATTTTTACGTTTCTCAGTGAACACAGAACGTAAATGTGGACATAATTTATACGTCCATGGTCAACAATATACATTAATGGTAGATGAAAACACGATGCATGTCGTTCAGTTCCTGTTGGGCGTTGGTAGAGATCCTTTGTGAAAATGTTCAGATTGTTAAAATCCAATCCATATTTTTTTTCACATATTTCTTTTACAATATAATTTCATTTTAATTTTCTATTGTGATTGTTGAAATACTTTTTTTTTAATTTCGCCAAGGACTTTCAACGAGCAGTAAACTACGGATTGCACCCATCCAATTTTATTTTAAATAATAAAGAAGGATCAATAACAGATTATAACAGAGATAAACAACACATGATTTTTTTTCTTCATATAATTAATTAGGTTGTGATTATTGTGTTTTGCCTGGGCGGGGAATGTCTCTCAAATGTCTTTCAAATGACAATGACATGGGGCAAAAACATACAAGAATAATTATCTATTTTGAATGATGATGTCCCATTTTTATCTGTCAAAGAAAGGACATTTTAATACCGTGTTCTAAAGCACACAGGTGCAATCAAGATCAATTAAATGTACATAGGTAATAAATCTGGCTAATCCGATTATGTTGTCACGCGTTATTAATTTTTCAGTACATCCGATGGGCAATTAACTAATTAACAGCCACGTCGTGTTGGGAGAGAATCTTTGGAGGAAATTGGGAGTATAATCCATGATTCATAGTGTAACACCGCTGCACTCCGAAATCGGTGATTAGAATTCACGATTACAAACTCTCTGGGCGTACTGTATGGACAGACCTTATATATTTTAAAATTTAGATAATAAAATTATTTTAACAAAAGTTAAATTTTAGATTTTGACACCACAGCATTTAATGAATAGAGTTACTCTAAATTATAACAAGAGGCTGTCACAACGACAGCAAACCGGATTTATTAACATTTATTTGTGTCCTGGCAATATCACAAGAACCATTACTGATGAATGGTGAAAGTGAAAATCGTCACTATCAAATTTGACCTCCATTTTGTCATCAGTATCAACATATTAAAATTTGAAAAGCTTAGATTGAATGGTTCATGAGTAAATGCAACAACCTGAATGGAAACGCCATTTTACGATCTTTCCAGAACCATAACTCCTGAACGGTAAAAGTCAAAATCATCATTATTGAACTTGACCTCTATTTTGTCATCAGTAACAACATATTAAAATTTCAAAAGCTTTGGTTGAATGGTTCATGAGAAAATGCACGGACATGACGGAAAAAACCATTTTTCAATCTTTCAAGAACCATAACTCCTGAACGGTAAAAGTCAAAATCATCATTATTGAACTTGACCTCCATTTTGTCATCAGTAACAGCATATTAAAATTTCGGAAGCTTTGGTAGAACAGTTCATGCATAAATGCACGGACACGACTGGAAACTCCAGTTTTCAATCTTTCAAGAACCATAACTCCTGAACGGTAAAAGTCAAATTCGTCATTATTGAACTTGACCTCCATTCTTTCATTAGTAACAACATATTAAAATTTGGGAAGCTTTGGTAGAACAGTTCATGCGTAAATGCACAGACAACTCCATTTTTCAATCTTTCAAGAACCATAACTCCTGAACGGTAAAAGTCAAAATCGCCATTATTGAACTTGACCTTCGTATAGTTGTCAGGAATAACGTATTAAAATTTTAAAAGCTTTGGTTGAACGGTTCATGAGTTAATGCACGGACAACATTTGATTGCCGCCCGCCCGCCGTACATCCCCAAATCAATAACCGACATTTTTGTCACAAAAATCCGGTTAAAAATAAAATTTTAGCTGTTTTTTCTTTCCACAATCAACCTAATGAGATATGAGTTAAAAGCCTTCTTGTGGCAAGTTGGATCCCAATCAGATTTTTTTGAGCCGTAAGTTATAGACATTGTTTGTTTTGCTACTACTGTATGTCTTACCTGAGGTTCGTAAAAGAGTTTCATTTCTCCCCAAGACTTGTGATGTGGATTCTTCCTGGAAATGAATTTCAATGGAGGATCTCGAACATCAAAATCAGCATCTCTTAATAAATACTTGGTCCTAGCATCTGTTTTGGTAATTAAATTGTGTTTATCTTCATTTTCTCTGTCAAAAAATAATAATCTTTAGACATAACTTAAATTGTATCTTATATAAATGATATCCATTGTTATATAAATGGTAAGAGAACAATTTTTTATTACATTTGTAAAAGTACAAGAATAGGTTTTCCTACAAAACTTTGTTCTCATTCTGCATATACATACTACATCATAAACTGACCAACGAGAAAATCGGATATAAAAGTTGTATGCATACCCCCATTTATAAACAATATATAAATATAAACAAAACAGATGTTGACAACAAATAAAATCTTAATTACATACATGTATACTTTTGAAAGCCTTAGCAGTGGCGTATCCAGATGGGGAGGGGGTTGGTTCCGGGGGTTGGACAATCAATGCCTTTGAATGGAGACATATGGTTAGAATCATAACTTTATCCTGGGTTGGGAACGTCCCTTTTTAAAATGGATGGATCCACCTCTGCTTAGAAACGTTTTTTTCATCCAATGTAGGTTAACAAAGCTTTGATTTATCATTTTGCATGTTCATACTTATAGGTTAGGTACTATTTGATTACGAAACAAGAATGTGTCCCCAGTACACGAATGCCCCACTCGCACTATCATTTTCTATGTTCAGTAGACCGTGAAATTAGGGTAAACCCTCTAATTTGGCATTAAAATTAAAAAGATCATATCATAGGGAACATGTATACTAAGTTTGAAGTCGATTGGACTTCAACTTCACCAAAAACTACCTTGACCAAAAACTTTAACCTGAAGCGGGACAGACGGACAAACGAACAGAAGGACGAACAGAAGGACAAACGAACGGATGGACGGAGGGACGAACGGACGCACAGACCAGAAAACATAATGCCCCTCTACTATCGTAGGTGGGGCATAAAAAGGATGTCTGGTTGAAACAAATAGAAATGATAAAAGGAACACAAACCATCACATACATGATCACAATATGTTTTAACAAGAGGCTGTCACAACGACAGCAAACCGGATTTATTAACATTTATTTCTGTCCTGGCAATATCACAAGAACCATAACTGATGAACGGTGAAAGTGAAAATTGTCAATATCAAATTTGACCTGCATTTTGTCATCAGTATCAACATATTAAAATTTGAAAGAGCTTAGGTTGAATGGTTCATGACTAAATGCAACAACATGAATGGAAACACCATTTTTTTTATCTTTTCAGAACCATATCTTCTGAACGGTAAAAGTCAAAATCGACATTATTGAACTTGACCTCCATTTTGTCGTCAGTAACAACATATTAAAATTTGAAAAGCTTTGGTTGAACAGTTCATGAGTTAATGCACGGACACGACTGGAAACGCCATTTTTCAATCTTTCAAGAACCATAACTCCTGAACGGTAAAAGTCAAAATCGTCATTCTTGAACTTGACCTCCATTTTGTCATTAGTAACAACATATTAAAATTTGGGAAGCTTTGATTGAACAGTTCATGTGTAAATGCACGGACATGACTGGAAATGCCATTTTTCAATCTTTCAAGAACCATAACTCCTGAACGGTAAAAGTCAAAATCGTCATTCATGATCTTGACCTCCATTTTTTTCATTAGTAACAACATATTAAAATTTGGGAAGCTTTGGTTGAACAGTTCATGCGTAAATGCATGGACACAACTGGAAATGCCATTTTTCAATCTTTCAAGAACCATAACTCCTGAACGGTATAAGTCAAAATCGTCATTTTTGAACTTGACCTTCATTTTGTTGTCAGTAACAACATTTAAAAATTTGGGAAGCTTTGATTGAACGGTTCATGAGTAAATGCACGGACAACATTTGGTTGCCGCCCGCCCGACGTACATCCCCAAATCAATAACCAACATTTTTCTCACAAAAATTGTTAAAATGCAAAACTAACATTTGATGAAAAGACAACTTAGGAATACACACCTACATACATCACAAATATCTACATCATAATTAGTTTTCAAGTACGACTCCTGCATTTCTTTTCCACAATCATCACAAAATATTTTATTTTCCGTAATAATAGGGCCTGAAAAAAAAAATGTGATGTTCATAGAAAAATTTAAATAAATATATTATTTGCCAACTGGATTCTAAAAATACTGAATTCAAAGACAATTTCAAATAAATTAAGAATGTGTTCATGGGACACAGATGATGCCCTCACTTGTATATAAGTTATTAAAGGGCATAACTTAAAGGGGCACTAGCTACGAGATATATAAAAAATCATAAGTATGATTTTTTTTTATAAATAAGTATGATTTTTTTTGTTCAATCATTAATAAAAGTGAAATAGTGCAATAATGCTTTGCTTTTATCAGCAAAAATGGTTCAATTTTGTCAAATTAAGCTAATAAACATTGATAATGAGAATAATTCGACCGCATTAAATCCGTATTCATGTTAACTCTAATTTAACCCCATAGAAAGAGACATTATAACGCATGCATTGTCCGTGTACGGGTATTTAAAGGAAAAAAATGTCAACATTGAAAGTGAAACAAAGGTAAATAATATGATTAACTGATTTGATCCACACAAAATTATTCTTTTAAAGGTAAAAACCACTATAAACATTAATTTTTAATCTATAATACAAAATTTAACAGACCTATTAGAACTCGATAGTTAATTAGATGGCGTCTTGGCGAAAATTCACACGAAACAAAGCTACATCTTATTGAGATCCTGTCCTGTAAATTGTTTATTTTATACTTTTGATAGTTTGGAAAAAAGTTTTACAATGATATAAATCAAATATGAGAATTTGAGTCAAATCAGTCAACATAAATTTGGCAGCTAGTGCCCCTTTAAAGTGGTATGGGAGTCTAAACTAAAAATGATAAAATTTGTTCATACTTCGCCAAAACGTAGTTTCTATTGATATATGTTGAAAAATATAATAAAAATGATAGGTCACTGCACATTTTTTCAAGCTACAGGACGTGACAAAATGACACATTTTGTATGGTTTATACAGGAAAAAACACCATTTTGGGATTAAAAACTAAACAAAATGATAGAATTGTTAAATACTTAAGCAAAAGATAGCTTTCAAACAATGCTTTGAAAATATCAAAAGAAAAGATAGGGTCACCGTGTATTTACCGGCTAAAATTTAAAATAGGAAAAATCCATGTAGAATCCTTTAGAAAATGCAGTTTTAGAGTTACCTCCCCTTAAAATGCCAATTTTTTTTTTTTTTTATAAACAACAAAAAATAATCAATATTTGCAAAAGTATTAATATTTATAAGTTGTATTCTTATAAATTGGTTCTTTTCAATGAAAATTCACATTTAATATCTGCATTCCTGCATCAAATTTTGCTAACTTGATAGAAAATCTGGACCTTTGTTTCCAGTTTTTTTTACAATCCAAGATGGAGGAAGACACCCATACCACCTTAAGAACAGTAAAAGTGATGCTTACAAACTTCCAACTTGATAGGTCTGTGTTTTGTGGTAATAAGCACTGTGTTTTTCATAACATTTGTTTAAGGAAAAATGCAGTTAGAGAACAGAAATTTTGAGAACTATGTTCAGAGGTAACACTTAACTGCTGTAGTGGGATATTTGGTTTGTTTTAAAGGTAGACATTAAATTTTATTGGTATTCAAACTTGTACAATTCTATAGTTTATAGAATCCTTTTTTGTCGAGCCTGCAACTTTTGTTGCAGAAAGCTCGACATAGGGATAGTGATCCGGCGGCGGCGGTGTTAGCTAACTTCTTAAAAGCTTTGTATTTTAGAAGGTGGAAGACCTGGATGCTTCATACTTTGTATATAGATGCCTCATGTTACGAAGTTTCCGTCAGTCACATGTCCAATGTCCTTGAACTCATTTTCATGGTTCAGTGACCACTTGAAAAAAAAGTTCAGATTTTTTGTAATGTTGAATTCTCTCTTATTATAAGTAATAGGATAACTATATTTGATATGTGCGTACCTTGAAAGGTCCTCATGTCTGTCAGACAGTTTTCACTTGACCTCGACCTCATTTCATGGATCAGTGAACAAGGTTAAGTTTTGGTGGTCAAGTCCATATCTCAGATACTACAAGCAATAGGGCTAGTATATTCGGTGTATGGAAGGACTGTAAGGTGTACATGTCCAACTGGCAGGTGTCATCTGACCTTGACCTCATTTTCATGGTTCAGTGGTTATAGTTAAATTTTTGTGTTTTGGTCTGTTTTTCTCATACTATAATATGCAATAGGTCTACTATATTTGTTGTATGGAATGATTGTAAGGTGTACCTATCTAGCGGGCAGATGTCATGTGACCTTGACCTTATTTTCATGGTTCAGTGGTCAAAGTTAAGTTTTTGAGTTTTTGGTCTTTTTATCTAATACTATATGCCATAGGTCATCTATATTTGGTGTATGGAAATATCTTATGATCTTTATGTCAGTCGCGCAGGTTTTATTTGACCGTGACCTCATTTTCACGGTTCATTGCACAGTGTTAAGTTTTTGTGTTTTGGTCTATTTTTCTTAAACTATAAGTAATAGGTCAACTATATATGTTGTATAGAAGCATTGTTAGTTGTACATGTCTGCCTGGCATGGTTCATCTGACCTTGACCTCATTTTCAAGGTTCATTGGTCTTTGTTTAGTTATCTTGGTTAATGTTAAGTTTATGTGACAGTTGTATTAAAGCTTAGCTTTATACTTAGGACTATCAACATAATATCAATGGTTAGTATAGAAGGCGAGACATTTCAGCGTGTGCACTCTTGTGTTAGTATAAAATTTGTTAGTGTATTTTTATAGATACTTTCACCTACCAGGAGTATGCTTTATAGGAATATTAGCCATTAATTTGTCACCTACATGTACCAGGCGCATGCTTTATTGGAGTGTTTGCCATTAGCTTATCACCTATCAGGAGCATGTTTTATAGGAGTGTTTGCCATTAATTTGTCACCTACCAGGAGCATGTTTTATTGGAGTGTTTGCCATTAATTTGTCACCTACCAGGAGCATGCTTTATTGGAGTGTTTGCCATTAATTTGTCACCTACCAGGAGCATGTTTTATAGGAATGTTTGCCATTAGCTTATCACCTACCAGAAGCATGTTTTATAGGAATGTTTGCCATTAATTTGTCACCTACCAGGAGCATGCTTTATAGGAATGTTTGCCATTAATTTGTCACCTAACAGGAGCATGCTTTATTGGAATGTTTGCCATTAATTTGTCACCTACCAGGAGCATGTTTTATTGGAATGTTTGCCATTAATTTATCTTCTTCATCATCTTCCTCAAGGTAAAATCCTGCACCAGTGTCAATCACTTTAGCTGGACCTTTCACTTTTTGCCTACAAAAGCACATATTTTTATAGTTAAGTGAATTTAACAAATACTTATCAATAAGTTCATATCATCATTTTCATGAGGTTCAATATACATATATTAACAATGATAAATATGATAACATCTGAGCATATTTATAAACATTTTATGTCCTGTTGTCTGTTTAGAGTAATAAGCTGTTGTCTTGGAGGTTTATCATCCCTGATTTAATAAGAAATTTGGAAATATATAGAAGTGGTGTACCTTCCATGATGTGTTATTTAAAAGTTGCCGTTTATAGCTTGCCATTTGATGTGAGCCAAGGCTCCATGTTGAAGGCTGTACTTTGACCTATAATTGTTTACTTTTACACATTGTGACTTGAATGGAGAGTTGTCTCATTGGCACTCATACCACAACTTCTTATATCTTCATAGATGTAATTACCCCACATCATTTTTATCTTTAGCATAAGGTTTTTTCATCAGTCTGGCTTGTCTAAGAAGTAAAGCTTTTTGTCTGTTCCTTTCTATCATAGCCTTCTGTGATGGGGCAAGCTTCTTTTCTTCCATTTCATTCTCCATTTTGTTCTCTAAAATGCAAGAAGAAAATCACAGATTGCTTTAACATGAACAGAATGATTTAATATGGAATTGGAGAACAATATGAAAGTATATCCTGAGTACAATAACCATTATTCTCAAGACATACTTGAATAACCTTATGAAGGGTATCAGAATAATAACAACTCAGTATATAATATTTGCATGCACAGTTAATAATTTTGAATCAAGGTTGTTTTTCCGGGGTTATAGGGTATCATACTTACAAACTTTCAATCATTGAGGACATACATGTACATGTTTCACTTAATCATAATCTTCATGATCTGAGTGAGTATCATTTTTTTTATAATAAAAAATTGGTTATTTCCCTTAGATATTATTTTTTTGGGTTTTGCTGGTTATTTTAACCTCCTTTGAAATGCTGGAATCGATGGGCGACTGTGAAAACTGTCCAAATATGAGAAAATAAAGGTTGCAGCCTTGCAGGTAATTTCTTTTGAAGATGAACTTACATAAATGAAGAAAAAGAATCAAAGAGCTGATAGCTCTGAAGTGGAAGAAGGTGAATAAAAGGTAACTTGAATTACCATAAAATCAGCCCCACTTACCCAGGCTGCTTTGTTCCATTATCTTTAAAATGTATTTTTTTTTCTTCAAACAAGAAAAGGTCATAAGTACATGGATTTCCCATCCGTACAATCATTTTCTATGTTCAGTTGACTATGAAAATTAGGTAAAATCTTTAATTTGGCAGTAATTAAGAAGATCATATCAAGAGGAACACATGTGTACTAAGTTTCAAGTTGATTCGATTTCAACTTCATCAAAAACTACCTCGACCATAAACTTTATAACCAGAAGCAGGACGGACGGACAGACTAGAAAACATAATGCCCATAAATGGAGCATTAAAATAGCAAGACTTGTTACATACCTGCCAACTTTTGAAAGTTCCCATATGGGTTTTTACTGCACAACAACAATTTTAAAGGTTACAATTTTTAGCGACGTATTTTGCAAGATCTGGATTGTCTAGAAAAAGTGTCATATTTGTATGATGAACTTGCATGCCTTTTCCTTAAGTCTGGTTGCATGATTCTAGTTATATATTAAATCGGAAGAAAAAATATACATGAAGCTAGCAGACAAGGGTTTATTTTCCAAATTAAGAATATTAGATGCTTGTTGAAATTTCCAATTTTGAATTATGCAGATGGACCTTTAACAGGTTGGGAACAACACTCCAAATGAGGGTAACCTAACTGGAAGATCATCACAACCCACTGTAAAAAATGAGCACAAAAAAAGTCATTTATATTCATATTATTTGATGAAACTTTTCCCCAAGAACTATGCATCTATTAAGCACTGAATGGTCAAAACATCATGTTTTTTTATTGACATAAATTTTGTCGTAAATGTAACCAAATGATGTAGAAATTGTGTTTTTTCTTCAAATTTCCATCAAATTGTAATGTTTATAGTTCCCTTATTGCCTCTCTATAAAATAATAAGAAGAATCTGTTTCTTGTTTTGTTTTGTTTTGTTTTTGACAAATGATTGTTCACTGCTTGCAAATGAATCATTATATTTATATATCTTATCTGTATATATTTTTGTTCATGTCTCCATCTCCTTATCATTTGTAAATGTATAGACAAATAAGAAAGAAATAAGCTCCACATGTATATTTGCAACATCGTAAATTAATTAAAAAAAATAGCATACACTAACACTAGTACTGCATGGATTTTAAGCATTATGAAAGTCATATTTGTAGAAAGCTTATTAAAAAAGACTTAAAAACAGTGTAAAATGTCTTGCTATTTCTTAGCTTACACAATAAAATCTAATATGTACTAACATTTACAAATTTAAATTTCAAGATTTTACTGGGAATTAATCTAACTACTAGACCTTTTATTAGTCTAGTTGCACATATTGTATGTTGACTTTAAATCAGTTGTCAACAAATTTATTATATAAACTTCAATTTAATCCTTGAAAGGAGGTCTAGATTGCTAAAATAATTTATAAATTTTAATTTTTTTATTTGTCCAAAATCATTTAAATTCATTTAAGGTAGATGGGGTGTCTAAATTATAATCCATAGAATCTTTTAATAATTTGCCAAAATGTAGTTCATATCCTGCTTGTTTAAAAACATTAATAAAAAGAATGGGTCACCGGACTTATTTTCCCGCTACAGGTTGTTCAAAATTGACAAGATTTTGTATAGATTATGCATGGAAAACCCATTTTTCCGCCATAAAACGCAAACCACACCATAGAATTTTGAGATAAAATATGAGAAGATAGCTTCAATATTATGCTTTCAGATAAGAAAAAGAAAAAATGGGGTCACCGGACTCGTTTTCTTGCTACATGTAAAAATGGGTAAATTCCTAACACATTCTATTGTAAAAGTAACACTATCTGGATTATCTGCCCTTGCATTTGTGTTACCTCCCCTTATTTGACAAAGTTGGAAAAAAATGAATCAAACAAAAGAATTCTTATTTTTGTAAAATACAATCATAAATATGATCAAACATGGCATTTTCTATATTATAATGAAAATTCTTACACATGAATTACCTACTACTATAAAAATTTGCACATTTCATCAAAGATCTAGACCTTGTTTTCTAGTATTTCAAAATCCAAGATGGAGGAAGACACCCTATCTACCTTAATCAACATCCTTTTATGATTATTTGATTAAAATATTAATCATTTATAGTCTTTTTACAATTTACATTTTTAAAAGCAAAATAAGTGAAAACAGGATAAAACAAAGGGAAGTAACAAAAAAGTATTTCAATATTCCCAATACACATCGTTTTGATAACGCAACGGCAGTTAGCCGGAGGTAAACATCGTTGATTACCAGTATGTTTGACACCCAAGCTGTCAAGTGAAGCCATATAATTATACATCTTCTTTGATGTTCAGGTAAAATTTAACACAGGTGTCAATTACACCCGTACAGTAGTAAGAAATGATCAAATATGGCGTCTGAAAAATTTCATACACGGGAGTTTTTTCTCCTTAACGGAAGGTTCACATGTATGTTACGAAGGGCATCTAATTCACATGACAAAGGAAAACCATGAATAAAGACAACACTTTATATATCCTTTTATTTATATAAAAACAAAATCTTCTTGTATGCAGGATTGCAAATTCGTAACTTCAAGGGCGAACTTCTAAACAGGGCGAGTTGTCCCGATACCAAATTCACGCATGCGTAATACAAATATCTACAGTTAAAACATCCTGTTACAAGTAAACAAATAACGTTCATGTGGATGAGATGAAATCTAATAATTTACATAAATAAAAGGGTCATATTTACGATAGTGATTGTTTTACAATCATAATTTACAAATTAAATGATTCAGATGCCTAATCATGTGTAAAAATCGGTGTCAGGAATCTAAGTTGTTTTGAAATTGTAATACACGAAATGAATGCGGCATACGGAGACTCAATGCAAATGGTCGGCCCCTTAAGTCTTCAGAAGACTTGACGTCTTCTTCCACTAAAAAGGAACAAATTGAGGCCTGATTTTTATATGGATCTAAGGGCTTAAAGGCCCTCAGTCAGCTCCAGAAGCACCAAAGCAGTGCATCCATTTTGGAAGGGCAAATAACTATATCCACTTTTAGATATTAGACAAACTCTGACATGGCCCATGCTTGTCTGACAAAACAGCCTTTAACCCTACCACATACTGTATGTATACATGTGCCTTTCCAATAGAAGGTGAAGTTAACAGGGGTGAATCCAGCCTGCAGAAAATGGCAATATACAAACACATGATTGAGTTAAGTCTATCTATTTACATGAAATATATTTGATAGAGTCTACTCAGTTACATAGCCATAGGCCAGTTCCCGGATACGGTTTTTAGACAAATATGTTATGTGACTTCCATCACCACGTGACAAAAATGTATGCATAAAAATTTCCAACACATGTTGAGCTAACGGTTGAAAAAAGTTTTTTTTTATACTGCACAAAATATTTGGATTAAAAAATCTATAAGGATGGTCACCCTCCCTCAGTCATACAGCAAACACGATTATGTACTTACGGAACATTAATTATTTCTATACTACCCTACAGAATGACGATTATGAAAGTGCTGGAAACTTTTAATAAAGCAGGGATACAGGCGCGCCTTCTATGTGGTAAATGACGTCATAAAGCCGTGCCAAATTGACGATCTTTTCTGATGAAAGACATGATTCCAGAAATGACCTATAGGTTAAACTCATCTATTGTTTGCAGATGTCTAAATTTGTCCAAGGCAATATATCAATAACTCACAACATTTATTACATGAGGGAAGCTCTCAAAGGTCTTTCCCAATTTACTTTATTTGGGAACCTTCTGCAGGAATATGGTTATTTTCTTATACTGTTAAAACATGCTCAATTTAACACTTACCGGGGCTCTTTTCTTCAGTCATTATAAGTTATGTTTGTTGAATGTTGTTAAAAACCTGTATTCAAATCTTTTCGCCAGGATTACAATTTTATTATATTATATTATATTATCAACACCTATAACTGTTTGGAAAATTAGCTACATTTAAAACAGTGATTGTTGAAAACAAATTTTCTTAGAGGGACTGTGTTTTCTAGGGGAGTGAAACGAAATCAACGCTTACTTGTGTGTCCCTAACTCTGTTGCAAACTTCCCTCCTTCTTTGGACCACACGCATGTCGTAAAACAATATGTAGAGATTGTTGCATATAATTTCAGTAAATATTTGTTTTTGTTGGTGTTATCATATGTAATTGGGGACAGGACATTTTTTTTGTTGCCCTCCCCCTTTTTCCCCCAAATCCGTTATATTTTTGTTTTCCATTAATTTCAGTTATTTTTGTGTTTTACAGTATGATATGAACACAAATATACTAGAAATAACTTGAATTTGTTATTTGCTATCAATTCCAGGTTTACTATCCACAGTGGTCACTGAAGTTTTTTTCTGTGTGGGGTTGAAATTTTGTCATAGATTCAAAGTGAGAGGATCAATTTTTTCTCTAATGAAACTTGACATTTGTGAAAATCAAAATAAAAATGAATCTTTAAGTATATCCTAGTATATGTCAAGTTTGTCAATGGTAAGTTTTTTTGCATGTTTACACTTGTTATGTTTAATACAGGGAGGATCACATTTTTTCTTAAATTTAATGGCGGGGGTGGGGAATAAAATGAAAAGTAGTGAAATATTATGAGGGGATTCAAGAAAATTCTATATGTTTGATTTCAAAATCACAAGCGTTTCCCCTCCCATGTAAAAAATGACAAGTCCCTAATACTAAATCTTTTGATTTGTTTTTAATAAACTGCATGTGATCATTGACAGGAATGATAGAATACATTGTCAACACCTCTTTCCAATTCTAAAGACTTATTTTACTAACTAAATATAACGAAGGTCTGCGTGAAATTCTTGAAAAAAAATTTAAAAAATGCATGCCTACGAAAGCTTGGACTTAGCCAGGATTCAGTTGTATCTCACTTTTTCCACCTTGGGTTGTTTCAGGGCAAACACTATGATAGAAGATAAAGAGAGAAACTGTAAACAGAAAAAAATATCAACAATACAAGATTAACAAAGAAAGCAACTAGAGAGTCCACTGGTGAAGATACACATAGACGTAGATGAACGACAGAGGCTCTTTATATCCACTATTGTCTGAAAGCATTATTTTATCCTCAGAGATTTTGTCAGCTATCTTTTAACAAAAAGTAAAATCACAAAAGTACTGAACACAGCGGAAAATTCAAAAAGGAAAGTTCCTAATCAAATGACAAAATAAAAAGCTCAAACTCATCAAACGAATGAACACCAACTGTCATATTTCTGACTTGGTACAGACATTTTCTTGTGTAGAAAATGATGGATTGAACCTGATTTTATAGCTAGCTATTATAGCAATTTATTTCAAAATGGTTATGTCTAATGTTCATTTTGGTCCCTTATACAATCCATAAGAAATTATAAGAAATATGTATTTTCACTGAGCAAGGTCTGATAACTTCCTTACAGCATGTGTTTCCGAACAACTTTACATGGGTAAGTTAAAGAAAAGCCAGGGAGAAAAGTACACAGAAATATTTGTAGTTATCTCCCTGTAATCAAAATGTTGAACATTGCATCTTTTTTTCTCTGCTCATAGCATAGACATAGATAAAAATATCCGTAGTTAATGTATTTTATCATATGTATGAGTTCTTGGTAGAATGTGCAACTTTGGTGACACTTTTTACTTTTTACCATTTTATGATCTTTAATATTATCGGATTAAGCAATCATGTGTTGTTTTCATGTTAAGACTGAAAGTTGTCATAAACCATTGTTTGGTAATCAAAATATGTGCAAGGTTATATTGCCTCAGATATCGTGCATAACTCAGGTATAACCTGGAAACTAAACAGTCAAAAAGTTAATCATAAGCATAAATTTTTGTCTGTAGGGTGGTTTTATATATTGATGTCTTGTCTGTTGTCTTGATATGCATATATTTTTGTTAATTTTTGTGGTTAGTATTTTGTTGTTTTGGGTTGTCAATAATGCTGTTTTATAAGTATTACTAAAATAACTATATATATATCTTTGTGATTGGTTACAAATTAGTTGTTGCGCATGACTTAATACGAAGTAATGCAATTGTGTATATGTATGCTAATCTATTATTATTGTTAATTTTCCTTTTTTAGACGGCGATGTGCCTTTGGCTCCATCATACGGTGTTTATATATCCAAACTCGTTCGGTATGCCCAGGTGTGTAGTGATGTCATAGATTTTAATGAACGTAATCAATGCATCACTGGTAAATTATTAAGTTTAAGGGATTTCGTTACCAATAAATTATTTAAAACTTTTACTAAATTCTTTCATAGATACAAATATTTGATTAGAAAATTTGGCTGTACCTGTAAAAAACTTATTAAAAACTGTATTTCACATCCTAAATTTTACGGTAATATTGTACTTAAAGCGCGGAAATCACTATATGATCCGTGTAAACTCATCATACCTTTAAACAAACTTATTAGTAAGGGTAATCGTAACAATGTTGTAGTGAGATCTCTGAATATAGTTTACATTGGCACTAATATCGATTTTGTCATTAGCAAATTAAAATATTTCTAAATTTGTATTTTCTGTTTAAACGGGAAGTATAGAGACACACACACGTTAATTTTATATATAAAGAAGTCACTTCTAACTATACTACTACCTATCAGTTGCATTGAGGTATCACAGATCGAATGTATTCGTTCAGTGTGTGTTAATTTGCGTTTTTTGATTGAGTTAACCTTCCAATTGATATTTTATAATGTGTTTTTCTATGTTGTGATGTTAAACTATTGTAAATACAAAATTTACACACTTTGGTAAACGCAGGTTGTTGCGTCACTGATGAGTCTTATTTAGGCGAAACGCGCGCCTGGCGTACTAAATTATAATCCTGGTACCTTTGATAACTATTTACACCACTGGGTCGATGCCACTGCTGGTGGACGTTTCGTCCCCGAGGGTATCACCAGCCCATAGTAGTCAGCACTTCGGTGTTGACATGAATATCAATTATGTGGTCATTTTTATAAATTTCCTGTTTACAAAACTTTGAATTTTTCGAAAAACTAAGTATTTTCTTATGCCAGGAATAGATTACCTAAGCCGTATTTGGCACAACTTTTTGGAATTTTGGGTCCTCAATGCGTTTGTTCTAAATTGGCTTTATAACTATTTTGATATGAGCGTCACTGATGAGTCTTATGTATACGAAACGCACGTCTGGCGTACCAAATTATAATCCTGGTACCTTTGATAATTATTGCCAACACTAAATTTTGAAGGCAATTATCTACTTTTCGAAAGAAAAACTGTGTGAAAGCTTATAGTTTTGAATAAAGGCAACAGTAGTATACCGCTGTTCAAAACTCATAAATCCAGGGACAAAAAACAAAATCGGGGTAACAAACTAAAACTGAGGGAAACGCATTAAATATAAGAGGAGAACAACGACATAACACCGAAACGTAACACACACAGAAACGGACATTTTTTATAGCAATTCAAAATTACAACATATTTCACCTTAAGCATGACAATGACTATAAACTATCTATACAAACTGTAGGACTGATTTTTCACAACAATAAAGTGGAATTAAAGTCTTATAGGATTATAAGTATGTTCTATGTTATCACCTTGCACTTTCGTGACTTGGCTGTGGTTTTCTACAGCAGTTTGTTCAAACTTCTGACAAGTTGAACATTTTGATTTTATAAGGTGGAGAGCCACACTAACAGTCTAGTCACATTTATTCAACTGTAGAGCTGTCATCAGTCACGTTCCCAATATGGAAGGGTTTAATAAATAACTTGTATTGAAAATGGTCCTCAATTAATTCTTTCCGAATGTAAATGCCAAAGTTATAGTATTTTACAACATACATATTTTAGATATGTACGAATCATACTGTATTTGTTATGATGATTTGACTGAGGGATCACAAGTGAAAGGCTATGATTACTTTTCCGGGGCACATGACATTACACATGGTTGCATTACCCTGATGTTTGCATGTGAGAGAATGTGAATGTCATTGTTAATAAACAGACGAACGGTACCAAGGAATTAATTACAGAACTTAATTCATATATCATCACCCGAGTAATTTACAATTGTCGAAGTTTAATTAACTGTACTTTATTATTAAAGGAGATACAGATTTAATTAAGCAAAGACTCAATTCAATAAGTTGAACATATTTGATAATAAAAGCTTCGTGCTTGTTTGATTATTCCGCAAAATTGTCATTTTATCACGGAAACCCTCAAGTATTCAGTTCTTAATTAGGTGACAGTGGCTAGCTGTAATGGTTGTGATTTTTCTTCCTAGAAAAGTTGGAATATAGAAGGACTGTATTGACACAATACGTTGCTCTTTAAAGGATACCCATTTGTTAACATAATATGAACTATGATAAAAAGAAACAGACCTCAATGAAGAGAAAGAATCTATAAGGTAAGTGCATCAGGTAGCTTCAAATTGCAAAGAAGAAATACAACTCAGCATGTTTCAGATTATTTCTTGTGAAATCATATTCTAGCATATAAATATCAAAAGATATTACATACAAAATAATACATGACCTTTTTCTATTGGTCCAGGTATCATCCATGACTTTATTCGAGGGCCGATACCCGGGTCGATATGGAAAGGGACATGTATCAACCTTTTAACATATGCTTGATATACACATAACAAATCAGCTCGCACAGCGTGATATCACATAGGGCTGATCTGGGTACCAGACACAAGTTGGTTCCTTTTTCCTTTTTCCTTTTTCGATATTCAAATTTTGAAAAATATTACAAGTCCAAACTGAATTTTTTTTTCCTTCAAAATTTTTTTTCCTTCAAAATTTTTTTTCCTAAAAAATGTTTTTTTCCCTCAAAATTTTTTTTCCTCAAATTTTTTTTTTCCTCAAAATTTTTTTTCCCCTCAAAATTTTGTTTCCTCAAAAAAAATTTGTCCTCAATTTTTTTTTCCTCAAAATTTTTTTTCCTCAATTTTTTTTTTTTCCTCAAAATATTTTTCCTCAAAAAGTTTTTCTTCTAATTTTTTTTTCATTTCCTTATTCGTTTTCTTTTTCCTTTTTCGATTATCATCCTTATTCGATTTCCATTTCCTTATTCGATTTTCATTTCCTTATTCGATTTTCTTTTCCTTATTCGGTTTCTTCTTCCTCTTTCAATATTCATTTCCTTTTTCGGTTTCTATTTCCTTATTCGGTTTCTATTTCCTTATTGGATTTTCATTTCCTTATTCGATTTTCATTTCCTTATTCAATTTTCATTTCCTTATTCGGTTTCTTTTTCCTTTTTCAATATTCATTTCCTTATTTGGTTTCTATTTCCTTATTCAGTTTCTATTTCCTTATTGGATTTTCATTTTCTTATTCGATTTCCATTTCCTTATTCGATTTTCATTTCCTTATTCGGTTTCTTTTTCCTTTTTCAATATTCATTTCCTTTTTCGGTTTCTATTTCCTTATTCAGTTTCTATTTCCTAATTGGATTTTCGTTTCCTTATTCGATTTCCATTTCCTTATTCGGTTTCTTTTTCCTTATTTGGTTCCTTTTTCCTTATTCGGTTTCTTTTTCCTTTTTCAATATTCATTTCCTTTTTCGGTTTCTAGTTCCTTATTCGGTTTCTATTTCCTTATTGGATTTTCATTTCCTTATTCAATTTCCATTTCCTTATTCGGTTTCTTTTTCCTTATTTGGTTCCTTTTTCCTTATTCGGTTTCTTTTTCCTTTTTCAATATTCATTACCTTTTTCGGTTTCTATTTCCTTATTCGGTTTCTATTTCCTTTTTCGATTTTCATTTCCTTATTCGGTTTCCATTTCCTTTTTCGATATTCAAATTTTGAAAAATATTACAAGTCCAAACTGAATTTTTTTTTTCCTTCAAATTGTTTTTCCTCAAAAAAAAATTTTCCTCAAAATTTTTGTTCCTCAAATTTTTTTTTTTTTTCTCAAAATTGTTTTTTCCTCAAAATTTTTTTTGCTCAAAATTTTTTTTTCTCAATTTTTTTTTCCTCAAAATTTTTTTTCCTCAAATTTTTTTTTCCCTCGAAATATTTTTCCTCAAAAGAAGCGAAAGGTTGCCAACTTCGTTTCAAGAAATTGGGGCAATGGTCAGGAAAAATTGTTTTAAAATCTAATAAAATGTCTCTTACCGGTCTAATCAACGAGTACTTGCTGTTCCTACATAATTATCCTTATCGAATATCAATATCCAGACATAATATATTACTGTTTAAACACTTTTAATTAGTTTTTTCGCTGGCGGTGTTGCTGTTTTTTGGTCCATTCAACTTCGATCAACGGAAGTTACAAAACAACGACATCTGTGTGGTCTTCAGCTCAAGAAGGATAACTCCACTTGAAAACGCGGGAAATTAGATGAGTTCCGGGGTAGAAAAAGTCAGAGATTTTCGAAATGTTTACATTCGAAATTCTCTTATGTTTTCTTATCCAGCATATACCCCGGAACTCATCTAATTTCCCGCGTTTTCATGTGGAGTTAACCTTCTTGAGCTGAAGACCACACAGATGTCGTTGTTTTGTAACTTCCGTTGATCGAAGTTGAATGGACCAAAAAACAGCAACACCACCAGCGAAAAAAATAATTAAAAGTGTTTAAACAGTAATATATTATGTCTGGATATTGATATTCGATAAGGATAATTATGTGGGAACAGCAAGTACTCGTTGATTAGACCGGTAAGAGACATTTTATTAGATTTTAAAACAATTTTTCCTGACCATTGCCCCAATTTCTTGAAACGAAGTTGACAACCTTTCGCTTCGCTCTATAGTCGAGATTCACGTTGATAGTAAACATGCATATTAAGAGTATAAATATGGTATATTAGTATATATGGTACAAATAAGTACAAATAAGTGATATAGATAGAAAAATCTGAGATTTATGATTAAAAAAAAAAGGGGGGGAGGGACTATATGGGGCTCATACAGGATCCTGTCCTCATACACCTGTGGCTAATAGGCTTTAATTTGGTGTATAATATGAGCAGATGGGTTAAGGCAGTCCGTTCAATTATTCAAAATAAGCCATTTCTCAAAGTTCATGCGTATTTTGATATTTAAGTCCGTCGGTACTCTTCTACTAGAGGTTTCCCGATTTGCTACGTATCTGGTACGGTTGGTACGTAACTCAACGGTTGGTGCTGTTTTGGAGAAATCATTTAATGAATGAGGTCATTTCATTCATCATGATAACATCAAAAGAATTGAAATGCATATCAGCAAAAAAACTAGCTTCACGTTTTATTTGATAACGATTTCAACGTTTCTAGAACACTTTGTTTATGATTCCCTATGAAATTATTTAGTGGTACATAAGAGAATGAATCAAACAGACCTTAAACGAACTGAGTTGACATGACTTTAATATTCTAAATATAGATTTGCGTTTGTGATTGGTATTGGTATTATTCTTTTGTTTCTTATCTATATTCGTTAACGTGTCAAATTTGTGTTAATTTCATTGTATAATTATTTCTTGCATGATTTTGAAATTAGACATTAAATATTAAACAATAAATTTCAGTCGTTTCATCAAAAGATTTTGTTTTTGGATGATTGGAAACCTGAGATTTTGCATTGACTCAGTGAGAAAAGGACACTCTTCTCATGTTTTTATTTTATCAACAACTTGAGACTTTTTTCTTGAAATGCATTCCAAATAAAAGTAACTGACAATTTATTGATAAATAAGACATATTTGCCTATTCTGTCGTCGATGAAAAACACCAATATAAAAAGGAAGATATGACATAATTGCCAATGAGACAACTCTCCACCACAGGCACTTGTCTGAGGCAAGTGCATGTGTTCTCAACATGAGACCAAATGACACAGAAATAAACAACTATAATAGACCACCGTACGGCCTTCAACATTGAACAAAGCCCATCCCGCATAGTCCGCTTTAAAAGTCTCCGAAATGTCAAGTGCTAACAAATTTCAAACAAGAAAACTGACGGCCTAATTTATGTACAAAATATGAACGAAAAACAAATATGTAACACAGCAACAAACGAGAACCACTGAATTAATTTACAGTTTCCTGACTTGGGATAGGCACATATACATACATAATGTGGCGGCGTTAAACATGTAACTTTGACAGTGGTGTAACAGTACAACATAGAGCGAACTATAAAAATCAGTTGAAAAAGACTTAAGCCTGACTTAACTCAGATCATCAATCTAATTAAAAACCGATCTCTCATCGCTCCTGTTTCTGATATGTCGCGTGGGAGATCTAACGAAACCCGCTTTGAGGTCACATGTGAATGAACTAAAAGTCATGAATTTATAAAGATATGCAAATGAGTTGACGACCTATTTATAAGCCATTCAAAAAAGTTTATGAATTATTTTGACTGACGATTTCGTCGTAAATAAAATGAGTTACATCCCTTTGCCTTACGTTAAACTTCCAAGATCGTGGAAGACTCAATTTCATTGGTCGAAAAAGACACACCTACGAGGTCACTCACATGTGACCTCAAAGCGGGTTTCGTTAGATCTCCCACGCGACATATCAGAAACAGGAGCGATGAGAGATCGGTTTTTAATTAGATTGTCAGATCATGAGATACAAATAGAAATACACCTTGCTAAAACACAGAGTGTACGTGGCCTGGTACATATCTGAGAGTTTTTCCAGTTATTAACAGCTAGTTCAAAGCCAAAAACAAATAATAAACGAAATCATGCATCCTAGACTAAATAATTAATCATCATAGAATTAAAAAGACTAGAATAATTATTAATTAAATTGTACTGACATTGTATTCTTTAAATATCTTATAAACGATCTTTTAATTGAAGCTTTCCTTCCACCTTTATTGGTTAAATATCGCATACGTGTGTAACACGATTTATTTTGAAAATGCTGAAAATATATTGATTGATTGATTGTTGGTTTCTCAACGTTCAGTGGCAAATATTTCATGAATATTCAGGACGAGAACAATTTAACAATAAATACAATAAGTAGGTCTCGTAATAATTGAGGCCATCCGGGATGATGATCAGGGAAATTTTGACTGCCACAGGAAGATGAGGGTATATTGGATAGGGACATGAATTTTGCCTTGCATCAGGTAACCTACGAACCCCTCAAAGAGTTGTTGTAAGGGTTCTTAACGTACAAAGAGCATGACTTTCTATTAACACGAGGCATCGGACTTAATCTATCTTAAATATGTATTTGTTTCTAATAAAATGCATAGTTTCAGCTTTCGCGTATGCAGTACGCATATGTTGTACTATGTTTAAGTGGAAACTCACAATTGGTTAATTTAATAGACCTTCACAGTCCTTGTTTCACAGTTGTAATACAACATCTAGAAGTTTTCAACGACCTTGACTGGCTATTAAAACATCCAAATGTTGTATTAGAATTGTGAATTTATAAGACCTTCACAGTCCTTGTTACACATTTGTATTAAAAAAGGTTTTGTATTTATGTTTATCATAATATACATTTTCAATAAGGCCGATTTTATATGTTAAAATAGCTCTTATTCTATCATGGTTTTGAAAGTCTACTTCAAAAAATTGCCAACTTATTCAATTTAAACTGTTGTATCTGTATAACAGGCGATTATTTGAAAAAAATATGAAAATATTTTATTTTTAGCTTGTTTATGTCTGTGCAATTTCAAGGGAAATAAATCTTAATCACAAACCGTTCGTTGCAACGGTTACTACTTGCAACGGTTGTTCGAAAGCATAATCGAGTACACACAATGTCGTTTGTTATGAACGTTGCGAAATATATTGATTATATACCTTTTGTTCCTCTCTTAATACGCTTTCGAATGAGGTATAAAGTTTATCTGTAAATACGGGCTGAAGTGTCACAGCAGTCCATTCAATTATTCAAAATATCCATTTCATTATTCAAAATTGGCTATTTCCTAATTTTTACGCGTGTTTTGGCATTTAGGTCCTCCGTAACCCCTCTAATGGTCATTGCCGCACATATTGTTTATTATCAGTGTATTTCTCTATCAATAAGCTTTTTATTGGTGTATAATTTTTATCGTAATTATGAGCTGACGGGTTGCAGCAGTCCGTTCCATTATACAAAATAAGCTATTTCTCAATGTTCACGCGTATTTCGATATTAAGTCCGTCGGTACTCCTCTTATATGCGTTGCGGAACATATTGACTATATACCTTTTGCTCCTCTCTTAATAAGCTTACGAATGAGTTATAAGGTTTATCTTTTATTCGGGGCTGAAGGGTAACAGCAGTCCATTCAATTATTCAAAATATCCATTTCATTATTCAAAATTGGCTATTCCATTAATTTTCACGCGTGTTTTGTCATTTAGGTCCTCCGTGACCCCTCTAATGGTCATTGCTGCACAATCAACTTGTTATATCTTTAATCAGAGGATGAAGAATAGCAAAGGTCCAGAGAAAATAAAAAAAGACAACGTAGAGTATTTTAATTTTGATATATATATATATATGTTTTGGTATTCAGGTTGTTCATACATGGAATTTCTTTTAAAAATAGTTAAGAAAAAGCCATAAGTTTATATCCTCCGAAACTAAATAAATAAATGAAATTAAAGATTTACAGAGTGTTTTTTTATAATAATTTGAATGATCGTTTGATAACACTAAAATGACGAATTTAAAAATACGGAATTTAGCTACAGTGTCAGTTATTTTTATTTCACTATTCACCGCTCCAACTTGAATAATGAAACCTAAACTATTTCATCATTCATTACTTAACATTGAATAGTGAATAGTGAACTAGTTCATTATTCATTATTGAATTTTGAATAATGAATAATGGACGTACTTCAGCGCGGTAAAAATGACAAGTATGATGGATTTTTTTCTGTGCCCGGTAAAAAGACCACCTACATAATGTAGTGTTCTAGTACTTCCCAGATCTATGGACAAACCGACAGGCAGGACGGAACACTCTTAGTTAATCATATGTACATACCACCTAAAACTTCATTTTTGAAGGATTATATATATATATACATACAACCTCTAGTAACTTACCCTTTATTTCACTTTAAATGTGTCTCGTTTTATACTAATGTATAAGTGAAATAGTCGGGCAATCCATGACAGATTTTGCCAAGTAGCCTTTGCCAGCTGTTCATATTAAATTGTTCATATTGCCTCGCATATGTGTGTCTTCTATGCCACATACAACTGTGACGATATTGACTTTAGCAAACAATTCTGCTCAAAC